>NW_019671939.1:4974-20515 GCF_002708625.1 Rhizopus microsporus ATCC 52813 | reverse complement strand
AAAAAAAAAAAGATTAATTTAAAAGCCTATGGGCGCGGAGTCCGCAGACTAAAAATTACCTTAAAGAGTCACGAGAAGCTAAGAAAAAAAAAAGGCACTTGAGCATAGCTAGACCAGTAGTCATAGGATACGCCTGGCCTATATAAGTTGCTGCTGTGGCTAGAACTAGAGGATGAAAGGGCATCGAACAGTGTCTTGAAGAGATAGTTCGATGTGCAATGGGTAGTTTAAGTATTCAAGATTTTGCAATACGAATGAAGTGGCTATGTGCCATTATTTCATCTGGCAGCAACAGCTGGGTATTTTGGGTCATCTATAGAAAATGGAAGACTCAAGCAGTCGTGTATGATCGCTACATGCGTAGGGCTAAGGTTTACCTTCAGAGAGCCAGCCAAGACGCCAGGGAATGAATCGACTTCTAGTATAACTGACCATGGGAGCCCATAGGATGATCCCCAACTGAATTCAATCAATTCCGATTACTTATTTTGTTGATTAAAAGACAAATCAAGCCATATTTCCTTTACTGAAAGGGATCAATATTAAACTTAATCATGAATAAAACGAATATCAAGTGCATGCAATATTACTTATAAGATCGACAAAGTAAAGGCTACACTTGATCAACTAAATGACAACATTTGTTACTACAATGATAAACTGCTCTGTCATCACGCTGCTCCCTCTAAGGCTCATTGAGTTATTCTTCTACTATTTTACCTCCATATAAGACTTATTTTTATCCATTTCATGCATTTATGTATTTATATTCTTTTTCATGATTATAAAAACCCTTTCTCGTCGTCCAATTAATCACATATTTGATAATGCCTCTCATTCATGATATGCGAGTATCCATGACAATAAAGTCATTAATTGAAGTATGCCGTGTACCTTAGCAACCCATCCTGTTTCGAGCGCCATTTGAAATAGTTTATGCAGACTTAGAAGATCCATTGCTTTACTGTAAAAATGAACGTATAGGCATCAAATCTATCACAATCACAGTCGTCACTAATGTTGGTCTACATTTCATAAGCAGAAGGGAAAAGAATAAAGATATAGCAACTAGGAATAGGGGATAAACATTTTACCTTTTACCTTTTTTCATGTGCACTAAAAATAAAAATAAAAACATTACAGACTCTTATGTTTTCCTAAGCCAGCAACTCAATCACCTATGTTTCATGCTTGATAAACAGGTTTTGATACGTGAAGGTTGGGGTGATTTGGTTTTGGTTCTTTTTGGCAAAAAAAAAAATTCATCATTTCGTTTATGAGACAAGCCAGAGTGGTTAACCAAATAGATCAATCATGATTAACTTTCTTTGATTGACAAATAACAACTGTAATGGAATCAACTACGTGTGTTCCACAGAATCGACAGTCTAGTGCTCTTTGAGAAAAGCATCGTCCTTTCGTTATGTGTGTGTCTCAACCTCAACCCTTATTTTTTTTGTTTACTATCAGCTGCTTTTTTAAAAATGCCGTCCCCTCTCAACCTTTTTCCTTGTACATTTAATTCTCGTCTTACTTTTTTTTCCCCTTTTTTACTCATTCTTAAAGAAAACGACCAGAAAAATAAAAAGCATGCATTGAAAATAAGAAAAGTGATGCAACCATAATAAAAAAATTATATATATATATATATATATGTGTGTAAGTGCGTGAGGTTAGTCTTATGTAAACAAGCGGCACAAAAAAAAAGAGAGGCGTGAAAATTATGCAAAGTAAACAAAACAAAAAAAGGATACAAGAGAATATTCCATATTCTAAACTAAGAAAAAAAAAAAAAAAGAGCTGCTCGGATTTGCTCTAATATGGAAAAGACAGAGAATGAGCTATTTATTTATGAATTACTAGAAAAATATAGATTGAGAAAAAGGAGAAATGGGCTATATATTCTCAGCCTAAATAACATAACTCACGTAAACAGAAAACTATAAAAGAAACCACCATTCTTGTCTTCTTTTCATTCTTTATCTCTTTTAAAAATTCTCCTATGCTTTTATTATTTCCTATATTGAAAAAAGTACAATATCATTTTGGAGTGACCTCAAAGGACATATAGCTAATGCCATCGTTTAGAAAATACACTTTTGTTGGCTCTATTACATGGCTCTTGATGCATCTTGCTCTATCATAATGGCCTCTCACGGGGTGAAGCCTTAAAGAAATTTCTGCTACTCGCTAATGCTCAAAAAATGCTGTGCTACTACTTATCAATGTACTCAAATAATCAGACAATCAAATACTCAAATACTCAAATGCTTATCAAATGCTTACCAAATCTCTGGAAAGATCAATGAATTCCTACAAATGATCATTAGTGTCTGAAAATGCTAGTGAATCCCTGTCCCATATTTATCAACGTCGGAAAGCCCCTGAAGAATTTTGCCCATGCCTATCAATGCCTGCTGCTAATGAATACCGCTTTGGAGTAACTATATATTCAAGCCTTGAAGTCACAAGAAACATAATCAATCTATTTTGCCACTGCCTGCCAAACTCTATCAAGCTATGCTATAAGAAAAGAAAAAGTATAAAAAAACAAACCAAAAAACTAACCAGACAGGTCGCTGCTTCTCTACGCTAGATCGACCCCGGGATGTCCCTATTGTTATGGTTCTGCCTCTACAGCTGATGAATGGCCCGTAAGCCCTCCCTACTACTGAGCTTGATGCTTTCAATATTCCAATGTTCCAATGTTTCAAGATTTCAAGGTTTCAAGATTCCAATGTCCCTACTGCGCGCATTGCCCGTAGTGTTTTCGAAAAGCTTTGTCCTAGGTACTTAGGTGCACTCTCCGTACATTGAAACTCCCCTTTCCTGAGATTTACCGTGGTTGTTTTTTGGGTTTTGAGCCTTGGGTCTTGTGTCTTGTATCCTGAGTCTTGAGTCTTGAGCACTTTTTATTCATGGAGGGTTTACACCTTGTAGTCTTCTGGCATGCAGTCTATGGTTCTAGTCATCTTGAGTTTGAAAGCTAGCGATAATGTGGCCTTCTGGACTTATGGAAAGAAAAAAAAAAGAAGAAGTCTCTATTTGCTCTCTAAACTTGGTTATCAAAAGAAAAATCTCTACTTATTCAAAGCTTTCTCTCTCTTTGGAAATCAAACTATTGCTTACTTTAAAAACCTCATTTTGTTACTCCCGCACTTTGACTTTTTGTTCTTTAAACTTAATAAAATATATTCATTTGATGCACTTTCGAGTATATAACATTTAATCAAGAAAAAAAAAAATAATCTTTTTCAGCGTATTTTTAGACAACATTTTTTCGAGTTAGTCTGTGAATATCCAATACACTATTGATTACAATGCGCATACGCCTAATTAGGCAGCGGATTTTGCTTATAGGGACGCAGACGCAATCAGGCAGGCAGACGTATTTGAATCCATGATTGAACGAGGGTTGGGAAAGGAGGTAAACTTACTGTTTTTTTTTGTGCTGTAATAATCTCACTATCAAACTAGAAATAAAGCATACAAGAAAAGCTTTGAGACATTTTTATTCTCTGAAAAGATAGCAAAATAAAAAGTTAAAAAAAAAATAATGACTGTGAACAAGGAATTGAGGCCGATTTAAATAATTTTTGTAGCGGATCGATGCATGAGAGATGAAACTAGATGGGAAAGGTTTCAGGTTTCTTTTTGATACAAGTTACAGTTCTTGACCCTTGTTACTGATAAGTTCCTAATCACATACAGAACGAAGATTGCATGAATGAGCAGTATCTGAGGTATTTTAATCTTGATCCAGTCCATATCTATTATTCTCTTGGCATCATTTATACAAAGACTCTAATACATGAAGATTGCGTCGTTCCTTATTGTGTAACTCAATACCATATCGTATATAAGTCTTATTTGGACGTGTATGCTGTCTTAGCTTTACTGCGTAATTTATAATTTATTATGTCTAGAGCATAGCATGTCCATTGTACTTTGAATGCTTCCATCTTCGTCCGCTTTGAAGAGTGGTCTTGGAATAAAAAGAAAAAAAAGCAGAGGCATTAAACAACATCCTGGGTCTGAATTAACGCTTATTATTAGTTACTGGGAGCAATGAAGTGCTTTTAAATATGATATTATTATTAAAGCAAGGTGTGTATTCACATGGCTTGTCCTTTCTGCTCAACTTGTTCATGAGGACCATTTGCACATATGTGGACTAAAAGCGATTTAAGAGAGGAAGGGTAAAGAGAAAGTACGCTTCTCTTAATGCTATGATAAACACAATCTTCTTATGACAAATTAAGCTCTTTTAACCTCTAATTTAAGAAGATTCCTATCATTTAATGTCTTGATCATGATAGTGCTGTCAGCTGAAGCATAAGCCTTATATTTGTTAAAATGATGAATTGTCATAGTAAGCACTATATTTAAGTTGAATGATTTCAGGGATAGCTGCTGATAAGATTAAAAAATTTATCGCATGGATTGGCGTTGTCAGTATTGATTACAGTCTTCTCTCTCTTTCTCTCTATAGCATGGTCCTCACCAGTGATAAGGAACCAGATATTAAATATGCACAAAGACTCAAATTCATGTTTGCTGTCTATAATGGCTTAAGCAATGACTGTCTGTGGACTTGTCTTGTTTAATGGGCATTGACAGCTTGTGCTTGAGACGTGAACGCTCTTTCCATATAAGGCAAAAACAATGATGGCCGAGAACTACATTCCATTATGTTACTGAGCTCTGCGGAGTCCAATAACACTGAATTGGATGAAACTACGGTATGAACAAGTATAATCAATATATATAAGCCAACAATGACATCCTTATATGGCTTAACATTGTGGGAATATGGTTATGTGCAGCGTTAAATAATTTGACTTGTGTCGATGATTTATATCAGTTATTTTGTAGTAAGAACTAGTATATCACCCTTCCTTTCTATTTTAGTGACAACATATTCATAATTTGTACATTTTCACTAAAAAACGTCATTATAAAAAAGATCAGCAATGAATTATGAATCAAGAGGCAGATCAGGAGAAGGCACGTCGAATCAATACAGGCATTCAGCGACAAATACTCAAAAAAATAAATTTGAGAGATCAACGCACAGATTTAGCAAACCATTCCACCAATCCAGTGAAGAGTAAGAGTATACAGCTTTATGTTCTTAATATTCGTATATTAACCTATGCTTTATGTCATAGATCTCTCAACAACAGTAATGTAGACGGACCAAAAAAAGTTGATAACGCGTTCGTTAAGTTTACTTCGGGTAGTATACGCTTCGAAGATCTGAAATCAACCGCAATGAACTCCTGGGATGAAGGCATTGATTTAGAACTGAAACGTGACAACAAAAAGAAAAATAAAGCACAATGGGCTTCAGAAGAAGATATCTTTAAGGGGTGCAATGTTAACTTTTTCAAACAAAATAATAACAGCAAAAGAGAAACAGATTCACATGAAAGGTCTATGCGACAACAGCAAGAAACAGAACCTACTTGGAATAATAATGAAGATTTGGCAAAAAAGTCTTATGCAGAAGCTGCTGATCCAATGACTCCTTCCTGGGCGGTTGATGATGTGTCTGCAACTATGAATAACAATAACATTTTTCAGGTTCCTTTCCCTCCACAGCAATTTGTCTATTCAGCTGATGGAGCATGGAGCTCGCCTATGATGCCACATAACATGGCTCCTCCAATTGTACCGGTACCAGTAATCCAGCCAAATTACATACCAGTGGGCGCACCCTCTTCAACAAAAGATAAAGACTTGGCTTTATTTTTGTATAAGTTCCTGCACGATCCAACTAGTGACATGTTGCCAAAATTCTTGGAAATGTATGAAAAATTGTTACCCAAGATGATGTTTATGCCTTCTCGTACACTTGGCCACTTCATGGAAGCCTTGTCCATTGTCCTTGAAGAAGATGAAAAGCAGAGAGACTATAAAAACTTTAATAAAATTCAAAGCTATTCGCGTCAAGTCTTTAGCGCAGTCGACAGCTTTATCAAGCATGTGCTCATTTATCCCGACGATGCAATCCAAGTCATTCGATTTGTTGGTGTACTAAGCAAGTTTGACAGCTCTATAAGCGAACATATTGCACTACAAGATCTTATTAACACATTCAAATCACTTCGAGATTACTGCAATGTCGATCAAAAGATAGAAACCATTAAGCAACTTCAATCTATTTGTCCTGCACAAGGCAATGATGACTCGTGGTATGCGTTCTGGAATACTGCTGAAGAAGGCCTATTGCCAGTACCTACCCCCGAGGATATCGTATTGGAAGCCGCTGCCGGGAATATGCTTCTCAGTTATGAACTTGCAACTAACTCAACCCTCTCCAATATCGTCAAGGGTCCATGGCCAAAGCTCGATTTCCAAAATTACCTTTTTACACAATACATGCTTCGACGACAAGAATTTGTCGAGCCTATGCAAAATGCTATCAAGAGCATGCTCACGATACCATCGGCCGACGATGATATACAAAGCCAATCTGAGACGACCATCTGCCTCGGTTGTAGGCCAGTCTACATGATACCTTTTGAAACATCATACGCCCCTTCTATCGTATTTTCAATAGACTCTAGTGAAGATACGGATGACATCACCAACGATAACACTGAGGGCTCTTTTGTTTTCATTATACCAGAACTTAACTATACCAACATGACAAAGGAGGAAAAAATCGAGTATATGGCCAAAGGTGCTATGATGGGACACATCATGTCTGCATTCAGTCATCCAGTCAAAGGAAACTTGATCCGCCTTATAAATATCCAAATCTACAGAAAGGAACTCCCTAGACTGGACTGGTCCTGTTCCTATACAGTCATAACTAGCCGAAACAATGCACCGTCAACCTTTTCAATACTTCAATGGTTGAAACAAGAATTTGAAGAGTTCCACAAGCAAAAATATTCTGCAGTCATCACCCCGCGCTTACTGGCATTTAAGAACTCCCTAAGTGCTGATGAGCTTGGTAGTTGGAATGAGTATGCACGCAGTAGCTCAGACACTAATGACAACCCAGTACCAGAGTACTTACAACGTATCGAATTAGACATTAGCTGTATTATGATCAACAAGCAGATGCCTCACAAAGCCAAACCCGACGAAAACATCTGGCCGAGCCCAACAGAGTATATGTGGAATGCAGCATCGCCTCCAAAACGTCCACCTGTTTACGAATTATCACCGAGCCAAATGAAAGCCCTGAAGTATGCACTGACTCATAGAATTGCATGTATCTCTGGCTCACCTGGTGCTGGAAAAACTTATCTTGCTGCAAAGCTGGCGTTATTGATGAGCCAGGCTTTATCTTCAAGCCATTGCAGACAACCTTTACTCATTATAGCCAAGTCTCAATCTACCTTGGATCGTATTTTGGGGTTTGTAGCGCCCAAAATCCGTGACACAGTTCGCTTTGGATATGAACCCAAGGATAGCACCATCAACTATGGCAAGTTCGCAACACAGATGGCTTTACCCGAGCTTGCTGATAATGGCTACAAGCAATTTAAAGAATTAGACCGCAAGATCTCTGGAATACAGACACAGCTGGATGCCCTTTGTAAACTGAGACTTAAGGTCGAAAGCTATGACCCAGAGACACTTTATAATTTTGTGCATCCCAAATTTGGCGCCAGGCTTCAGCAAGGCTACAGCAAGATGTTTGCTACACGAACTGCCACTGATATAGATATCTGGAAGTTCTGGCTCATTCCCAAAGAGCAAATTCAACACAAAATAGCCGTGTCAACGGAATCTGAGGCTTTACTCCAAACAGTTGATATACTTCGACAGAACACGAGCACCACAGGTAACTATGTCATGCCTACGATTGATTATACCCACTTCCAAAACAAATGTCGATGGATTGCCGGCAATACCGCCAAGATTGAGCCTGTATCTACTTCCTCACATTGGCCTTTCGAAACTTCAAAATCACTTGGAAGTGATCTTCGTGACAATTTGGTGCAAATTTGGAAGGAAATTGAGGATAAGGACATATGGACTATTTCCGAAAAAACTAAGGACAAGGTTATCAACAAGACAACTAATTTAATTTTGGATTACATTGATCGCGAGCTACATGATTTAATCAAGGTACAATCTCAAGCTGCTGAAGAGCTTGACCAATTGACTACGAAACGATGGGCTTATGTAACTCGGTTCAATCGTGTGATTGGCATTACAGCCGACTTTGCTGCGGCACATCAGTCATGGCTCACTAAACTCTGGCCTAGATGTGTGATTGTAGATGAAGCGTCAGAGATCCTAGAGTCAACCTTGATGCCCATTATTGTTGGTCCCCGTGTAGAGCATTTAGTCCTTTTAGGAAATGCAGAAGCATCCTCGCGCCCCTATGTGTCTTGTAATGCCTTCAAGAGTCATCCTCGCTACATGGACACATCACTGTTTGAACGATGGAAGAAAAATTCAGCAAGCGAAGTTGTTCGACTTGAAGAGCAATGGCGTATGCATTCAGAAGTGGCCAACATTCTCGATAAGTTTAATAGCAACAAAGATAAGGCGTCATCTTTATTGATCACTGCTCCATTGGCAACCTGCAACGAGAACATGAGGGATAGCAAGCAGACTTCATTGATGGGATTAACTCACCGTATGTTCTACATTGATTATCAGCCTTCACACTCTCCTCGTTCTTCTTCGATGAGACATGTCCATTTCTCCTCTACACCCATTGCCCAAGCGGATATAGACGAAGCCCAATTCATCGCACACTTTGCCACCTACATTATCCAGCAGCCATACAGCCAAAATGCCAAAGTTGCAGTGTTAACGATGTGTAACCTACAAAAACACCTAATTCGTAACTGCTTAAAGGCAGATGTACCCAAACGCACCATGTTCAGCAAGAACCTAGATAGAATCGTGGTTGAGCGAGTGGATCAACATCCAGGTAGAGACTATTGGTTTACAATAATCAGCACAGCCACTCCTGGACGCTCAAGATCACTCGAGGATAATTTATCTGAAGCCCTGACGAAAGCGAAATACGGAATTTACATTGTAGGCAAACCAGCACGAGATACAGTGCATCCTCGCTGGCAGAAATTCGCGGATTATATGTCTGAAATTGGTCTATATGGCACACGCATTCCTTTGGTATGTTATCAACACGGCGAACGTACGTCCGTGGGCTACTGGACGGAATTTCAGCCTGTGAGAAATGGAGGATGTAGTCGACCCTGTAACGCCTTGATGAGTGACGGCCATGTCTGCCCAGAGATTTGCCACTATGGAAGCCATAATGAAGTTGTCTGTAGAGCACCTTGTACACGTCCTCGGCCGACGCTTTGCACACATGAATGTTCTAGACTTTGCTTCGAATGTAACAAAGAGGGTGGTTGTCCTGATTGTCTTGAAGAAATAACCATTGAACTACCTTGCGGTCATGAATACAAAGGTCAGTGCAAGGATACTCAGCGTATGTATGCCATCAAGTGTCTTCAGCCTGTCGAGATTGCCTTGCCTCGATGCAAACACAAAGTAACTCTTCAATGCTGCAATGCGGCACGAGCTTCGAAAATCATTTGCAACGTCAAGGAAATGACAGAATTAAGCTGTGGCCACCGCATTGAAAAGAGATGCAGTGATCAAGTTGTTTGTGGTGAAGTCTGTAATAAATTGTATGAATGTGGAATACATAGCTGCCAAGAAATGGTAAAAACCTTTAAAAAGGAAATATAAAGCTATGTGAACTAATATGCATATGTAGTGTGGAAGTAACCACTCACATGCACGTATGTATTGCCCTGGTACTTGTTTAAAAGAATTGATCTGCGGTCATCGCTGTGCTAAGGGTTTGTATATACAGTATTCTGTCCACATAAATTACTAATCTAATACAATAGGCTGCTCCAGTTCGAATGATCATACTCAAAGGTGCTTAGAAAAATGCAATTATGTCTGCTTACACGGCTACAAATGTAGTCGACCTTGCTTTTCTGAATGCATCATGTGTGTAAATCCTTGTCCATATCAATGCGAACATTATAAATGTACAAAGAGGTGTTATGAGGTAAAGAGAGAGAAATGCCTATCAATTGACTAATATACGCATGTTAGCCATGTGATCGACCTGCTTGTGATGAACCATGTAAAAAGAGACTTGACTGCTCGTGCGTAGCATTGAATCGTGTTTATGAATGATCTTAATACGTTTTTTTTCTTTAGACATCCCTGTCGTGGCTTCTGTGGTGAACCCTGCCCCCCTTGTGGTTTGTGCCGTCCGGATCTAGAGTGCTCCATCACTCTTAGAAACTTGTCTGAATTCGACCCCGATGAAAAAGTATACATGTTGCCTGAATGCGGCTGCGGTAAGATAAATGAAACCAAAGATTATTTATGTGATTGTCATTAATACATACATTAGTATTCTCTGCACCTGCCATGGATACTTTTTTCAAGCACAGAACACTAAGTGGTGAGCATAGTGTTATCAAGCTTTGGGAGTGCCCAAATTGCAAGAAAAATATATATACGGCTCATCGATATAATCAGTATATCAAACATGAAGTATCTCTTGTAAATGAAGTCAAGCGCCAAATCGAAGACCAAAGACAAAAGCTGACACCACAAGAGAAAAATCAGATCATTCGTGCAATGAATGAAGAAACCAAGAGTGGTATGTTCAACATTGTGGGTGGAAGATGGTTTGTCTGCCCAAACAAGCATCCTTACTTTGTTGGTGACTGTGGTGGAGCAACCGAAGTATCTCGCTGTCCTGAATGCAATGCGCCAATTGGAGGCACACAACATCGAGTGATAGAATCTAATCGTTTTTATGGTGAATTTGATGGATCCGAAGAACCTGCATGGCCTGGGCAGCCAAGTAAAAACTTATAAAATGTATATATGTTTGTAAAATTGCTTTATAATAATATAGAAATAACTAATTATTATTTTATAAATACACGCCGTCGTCTTCTATTCTTTCTTCTTTTTTTTCCGACTGCAATTCTTGAGCATACTTTTCTTTAAATGCTTTAATGTCGCTTCCTACTTCTCGCCATGCTGCTTCACCCAATCGTTCTCTAATGACTTCAAGTGTCAAGTTGATTTGTTCTTGTTTTCTTTGAATCAAGTCTTGATTTTCTTTTATTGCCTGAGTCAAGTCAGGGTCGTTTTGTTCTGTATCAAATTCTCTCATTTCATGATTTGATTTTATTAAATGTGCTATACAATTTTGAATCTCGTGTACTTCTGAAATCAAGCTAGTTGCTGGCAATTCATTCAGTGCTTTTCTTAATTGAGTCGTATTCATTTTAAAAATGCATGATAATTTATTCAGTCACAACAAAGCTATTTACGGTTACATGATTAACAAAATAAGACAAGATCAATTAGAGCCAATATGTACACCCGATCCACTTTGCTACAGTTGACGAAAGGGAAGACAAAGAATACGATCACCCAGTCCAGATGCTATGAAATATTTTCAGTGTCTTTTAACTTGCCCACCATTTTTTCAATAAATGTATGTACACTTTCTTCACCTATTCTTTGCGCATGCGTGGAGAAAATTACTACTCATTCCAAGTAAAATACTCCGCATGTCCGGAAATAAATTTTTCCAGTTTCTCTTTTTTTTATTGAATTGATCTTCTATTCAAACAATCATCAAGCATAAGAGATACAATATATGCAAAATCCTTTAAGAATATTTATGTGAATATGACCGCATGCGTCACGAATTACAGTATGCGTATCAGGGTTTCTTCATCTAACATACCCACATAATAAAAACATGGTTCTATGCTGCGATGTTGCATTGACGCGGGAACCATAATGCATTGTATGGGATACATTAGTAAATCACACTGTCTCGACAAAAATTGACCGTGATCAAGGGGGTAAATTAGAGAATCCTGTAGTTTGTCCAAAGAAAAACAATTGTAGCCAAAAGGAAATGATTTCAATTTGCTGCATTTAAAGCAATTATTACTGGTACCCAGCGGAACGTTCGTTCAGCGGCAACAATAACTGGTTACACTTAGAGAAGAAATGATGAAAAGTTAGAAATGTTTGATTTTGGGCCCATTTGGAAGCTGTAAACAGAACCTGACACCAAGTTTCCAACCTTCAAACTCATGATAAAGGCTGATTTGTAAGGCTCAGTTTCAAAGGCGTTCAGTTGGTGAGTAGCCAACTTTCTGATCTAGAGCATCCGTTTACAATACTCACGCTGAACAATTAAAAGGGAAGAAAAAAGCCGCCTTTTAAGAAAACAAAAGCTGGCCTTTCGTTTTTTAAACCTTGCCTTCTGGAATTTTTTTATCAACCGCCCTTTGGCGTTGGAACAACTATGCACTAAATTTGTTAAAGTTAAATGTAATCTTTGAAAAAGTTGATAACGTATAAGTAAGGATTTAAAATGATATCAATGGCTTTTTTGTTTGATGTTCTCAGAGAAATATCTACCCTAAGCCAAGTCAATACAGGCTAAATATTAGAAACCGCTGGACTATAACGATAAATAGTGTAATCCTAAACAAATAGAAGATATAATCATACACTATACATGTGAAAAGATCTAGGAAATCTGTGAGCACCAAAAAAACTTTTCCCAATGAGAAAACAGATGACAGCACGCTGAACAGGGCCTCCATTGCAGCGAATAGCGTAAATTAGACGGGCAACAAAAGTACCCAAGGTATATAATCCACACTGTCCTGGTTACGCATTGCTTCGAAGCTTGGATCATGTATATTGGCTGGATCGAGAGAGTTATACTCGTCATAAATAGCGATTTTAGTTTTCTTCAATTACGAAATAAGCTTAGGTTCACATTTATCGTATACAAGGACAACGAGTTGATGGTTAGGATAACATATAGTGGAGGTACGAATGATATTTATGTGTAGTCGTCGTAGCCAGATATGTAGTTGGTTGATAGATAGACGGCGCTGAATGAAAGATAAAACTTTTTGGTTCGAAAGGGGTACTAAAGACACGAATAGTAGTAGTAGCGGCAGCTTAGCTTGCGATATTTGGCTTTGGGAGAAAAGACAAAGCATCTCTGCCAAGGTGTGAGCTGCTGTAGAAAAAAGGAATCCAGACGGACAGGCACCAGTAAAAAAGGATGAAGTAAACAGTCATTTATTTTTAGAATTCGCAATTCCATTCTCTTTATCGAGTGTGACATGACTTTCCACCAGGTGCGAGTCAATGGTCGGAAGTCGGGTCAACCAATAAAATTAACTACTTTTGTATATTTTGTATATAAACCATTCGAATGATCTATAAACATAATGTACATTATGTTAAGTAAGATATGTACAAGTATATAAAAGTTGATTATAAAGTATTATATCTATTTTCCATAGTTGAACTATTCAATTAAATTATGTGTAACGACCATAAAAATAGACAATAAATTAGTTATTTTCTACTTTCTCTCTCTCTTTTTTTTATTTTATTTCTTCATTTTCTTTATTTCCTTCACATCGCAGGGATGAAATCAAACAAAGCCAGTATTACATTTGCAGTAACACTGGTCCTTGGAACATGTCAACTTGCTTTAGCTACACCACTCTTTAATATACCTTCAGCAAACCACTTAAACGATGCATCTATCGAGGATATCTGTCAAGGTTAGAGTGTGAATATACAACAATCAATCATGATACTCATTATATTCTTAGATTTCAGAATTACTTATCCAGCAAAAGAAGGTTTGAAAATAATAAAAGATTATTTATATTTGACACTAAATTCACCATCATTATAGGCGTCGTATTTGATGACAACTCAAAGCATATTGTTGCTTGGCAAGCTGCAGATTCGATAAAACAGGTCAATCTGACTCTCGTCTCGAACCAGAACCCTTCAAGTACAGCGTATATTGGCACATATGGTAAGTTGCAAATTAATTAGCTTGTTCCTAAAATAACATATCCCTATACACACCCTAATTCTAGATGCCACTCTTGGTGCTACGGATGAAGTCTTATTTTCACTGCAAGGAAGACAAGGCGGTAAAGCTCTCTTTTTATTTCCTTGTATTTATCATAACTCATCATTCTTCTATAGGCGATTATCATGTTCATATCGCTGGCCAAGGAGACAACAGCCAGTTCTGTGAAGCAGACTCCGCCACTTTTAAAATTAACGCTTTACCCGCCAATGCAACAGTTACCCCTTCAACCAACAGTACCGCAACCAATGCATCCGCCTCCTCAGCAGGTACTCAACCTACACCTACATCTTCAACCGATTCTACTGGAACAACCACCATTGATCTTTCAGCTACCACAACCACTCCAGCTGCCACCATGAGTGCCCCAAGTGACACTGGTTCTTCAACTTCAGCAAACAGCTCAATAGACCAAACTCAGCTTGACAATCTCCTTGAACAAATTCACAAGAGCACTGCTTCTAGTAGTGATCCATCTCACGAAGATGATACCAATTGGACGTCGGCCTTGGACGAAGTTTCCGACCTTACAAAGGCCGACAAACCCCACAGCAACGATCCTGCAATTGACGACATTCTTGAGCAGATTCACAGTAACCGTATCCACAACAATGCTGTCAACACCGAACAAGAATCTAGCGATCCTTCCTTTCGGCAGTACATCGATAGCTTAGATCTGGACCATGAGAAGTACCTTCACAAAAATAAGGAAACCGAAACAGAAGCGGTAACACACAAGAATGATGCCGATCCTTACTTTACAAATGACGACTTGTCTACACATGAAGATGCTGCTGATTATAAGCAGTGGCATTCTAATGATGCTAATCCTTATTTCACCAATACTGATCTTCGAACCAACCACAATAATGGTGAGTGGGAAGAGGAAGAAGAAGAAGAAGAGAACCATGTTAATTACAAACAATGGCACTCTGATGATGCCAATCCTTATTTTACCAACACTGATCTTCGAACCAATCACAACAACGGCGAGTGGAAAGAAGTGAATGACGAACATGAGAATGATACCACTCCTTCCAACGGTTGGTCATCCACTGATCCTTATCAAGAGCCTCCATCCCACGATAACTTGGCTGAATGGGAGGAAGAAGGAAATGAACACACAAATGAATGGCAGTCCGATGACCCCATTGTCCACTCTCCATCCCACGATAACTATGCTGAATGGGTTGAAGAAGATAACACACATAACAACAGTTGGGAATCAACAGATCCTTATGTTGAACCCTCTTCTCATGACAACGATGCTGAATGGATTGAGGAAAACGATGGCCACACCAACGGCTGGCAATCAGAGGATGCTTACGTTGAACCTTCTTCTCATGGCAATGACGCCGAATGGGTTGAAGAACACAATGACCACGATAATGGCTGGCAATCAGAAGACCTTCATGTCGAGCCTTCCCATGACGACTATGCCGAGTGGCAGGATGCTTCTGAAGGCAGTCATACCAACGGCTGGGAATCTGAAGATTTTCATGTAGAGCCTTCTCATGATGATTATGCTGAATGGCAAGAAGAAGACACCCATAGCAACCACGTTGATGGTTGGGAAACCGAAGAAGCTGATGTAGAAGCCAGCCATGACAATGA
>NW_019671939.1:0-4404 GCF_002708625.1 Rhizopus microsporus ATCC 52813 | reverse complement strand
TCTGAAGGCAATCATAACAATGGTTGGGAATCCGAAGACCTTCACGTTGAGCCTTCCCATGATGACTATGCTGAATGGCAATCACAAGAAGACACTCACAATAACCATGTAGATGGTTGGGAAACCGAAGAAGCGGAACTCGAAATCAACCATGACAATGACGCCGAGTGGCAAGATGCATCTGATGAAATCCACACCAATGGTTGGGAATCCGAGGACTTGCATGTCGAACCTGCTCACGACAACTATGCTGAATGGCAGGAAGAAGATACTCATAACAACCATGTTGATGGTTGGGAAACTGAAGACATTGAGACCGAATAGGCATAACGCATCCATTGAAACATTTAAACGCATATAATAAAGAATTAAAGGGCTGTAAATTAGTACACTTTCCAATCCTTGTCATTACCAATGAGTGTAGAAGATTATGAAGATATTAAGTGATGACTATTACTTTCTTTATCTCTTTATTTATAGATACAATAAGCTAATACCATAACACATTCATATTATAAAGTGTCAATATGACAAAAGAAGAAAAAAAGCGTTACAAAAACAGGGTACAGATTGATTTGAAAGTAAAAGGATTTGTAGAAAGTTGTAATTATATTTATTCTTCTGTACCAGAGCCAAGAGTCGGTTTAAGAGATGACACAGCAGCAGCAGCACATTTCTTTCCAAGTAGGCATAACTCCAGGAGGAAGATATTCGACACCTAGACGTTCTTCTTGTTGTTCAGCCATGATATATTTATGCTTAATACAAAAGAAAGTTGAATAAAAACAGGCCTTATATATCCTATTTAGATGTTGTCAATAGAATCCATAGTGGTTGATCATTGTTGCAGAAAGACACAATGTGATAAAAGTTTATTTTCAGTCATGGGAGAAGGACATTGTACATCAAGCCATCATTCTCTATTGCAGTTGACTTGATTAAATTATTCTTAATGATCACCCTCCTCCTTCCTCAAACAATTAGAGAAATAATGGTCAAGATAAGTTTTTTGTGTACTGCTTAACTTGAAGTTGTCAGTAGAAAAGATACGATACGTTATGAATTCTTTATTAGAAACAATGAAAGGTACCTTGATATTTTTGAACCCAGAGACTACAAAAAAGCCCATGCTACTGAAAGCAATGAGTATCTTAAAGAACACAATGATGCATAGGCCCAAAGGACATTCAATACTTCCTCTGTCTCTTTTTTTCTCCCTCTTCTCTGCCATACGCTGCAGATCTGTCTATTCTTAGACTAACCGCAGAAGAAGATAAACCTAACACAGCTTTATCAGGTCCCTACTTTTCAAACCCTTCTTTTCTTAATTAAAAATAATTTTACGTGAAGCTATACAATCAACCTTTGATTCAGTGATAGCAATGTCTGTTTATAATTTACAACCAATCAAAAAGATTCAATTAATGCATAGCAGTGAAGATGAATCAGCAAGTGTCTCTTCAGTGCATTATCTTACAGTGATCTATAAATGACAGCCATGTGCGATGTAATAGAAAAATACTACCTTCTTACTTCGAAGGGTGGATTAGACAACACAAATCTTCTGTTACTCGTATGATAAGTTTAGTCCTTTGATCTATGTTATCGGACTAACAGAACCATTATGAAAAGCTTTTATTAATATACCCACTGATTTACCATAGAAAGATTGTACAACAATCACAAAAGGAAGGTAAAGAGAGACATAAAAGCATAAGAGAGGAAACAAAAGAAGGTAAAGGGCATATAAAGAATCATATACATATTAAGGGGAAGCATCAGTGTCAATAAAGATTACACGGGGACGACGGCTTCTTACACGAGATGTTGATGAAGATGACGATGAACGAGAAAAAGGAGAGGAACGGGGTGGTGAACGAGATGAAGGTGAAGGTGACCGTATACGCCTTAGACTAGCTAGTGAATTGAGCTGTTGTCGAATACGTCTGTGCGCTGAAAGAATATTAGCCTCCACATCCTGAACTCGAGTAGAATAAGGTGGTATCTGTAAGAGTGCTTCAACAACCGATTGGACATTACTGCTTGTGTTTATCGTAGGTGATGAAAATACCAATTCTGAAGGTGACATGGCAGCTAATGATGTTGCTGATTCAAGTATATCAGGTAAGTCTAAGTACATAGTATCAATTATCCTTTCCCTTTATCAGTTCTCATTTTTACATACACATACCTTGAGTGATAAACTCTGGTATATTCACTGCCTCTTGCCCCAGCCTTGTTCTTGCCGAAAGAAATTGATCTAGGAGTGATACTGTCACTTGTAATTGTTCTAGCAAATCTTCCTTTTCCGAAATGCACTGGTCAATTCGACGATCGAGTTCACTCTGCTCTACGGATGAATTACTGTTGGGTCGTCTATCCCCAAAAGAAGATGTAAGTAGATTCTGTCTTCTTGATATACGATGTCTTCGAACATGAGAAGGAGTGTGGAGAGCTGATTCATAGCTATGACGTGTGATGACCGGCATTCCCTCAGTATTTACTCTTTGTCTCAATAATGAACGAGCCATTTGTATTTGTTGTTTATGAATGTCCTCTTGTATTTCGTCGATCGATCGTCTTCTTGGTTTCCATATAGGTAGGCCCATTTTCAGTTTTATTGTATATATGCTTAATTTAAAGAAAAAGGAGAGGCTTTTAATTATTTCCTATATGCAATCTTTTTTATGAATATACAGCTTAACCTTAAATCGGACGGCTCCAAAATTTTTCAGGATTAGAAATTCAATTGGACGATTTTTTATATCTGTAAACTTTTGATCTTTCTGCCAATCAATGTTTACTTTTGATACATGTCATAACTATTTTCCAGGACATGGGATTAGTCATGGGGCTACCGAAAGAAGGACGTCAAAGGCTGAATCCATATGTGTCTATCTTTCCGAAGAAAGTGTAAGAAACAGTGCTCACTGTACTAATTTGCGCATTTTCAAATATCTTTGCATTTCCAATTTGCGTGGATTTAGTTAGTCAACTTGTGTTCAGCTGGCAGAAGTTTCTGAGTTACGTCTTTCAGGCTGTTCACAAGTAAATATTTTTGTTTTTGCACCAATACCAAACATCAGAATTACCAAAAGCATTTTGGTTGAGAAAGTGATAAAAACCTAAGTCGGCATCGTGAGCACTGTATCCTAGTAGACACCTTCATAAGGCAAACAACCATTCCACCTAATCCCAGCTTATCCAACTGAGGGAATACGAGTGTCGTGCGTTTATGCAAACTTCTATAAATTAGGAAAAATAGGTCCGTGCCTTTACTAAAAAGGCATGAAGGTGAGTGTGTTCTCTTGTTGAGCCTGTTTTAGTCATGGTAGACGAAACTCTCACCCCCTTCTCTTTGTATGCAGGATCAACTCCAGTGTATACTACATGTCATCTTTACCTTAAAAGGCATTATTTTTCTGTATGCAGAGTGTTATGCATACTAACCAAACAAGTTCTTTCAGGTCTTTTTTTGTTCATTTCGAAAATGCGAGCTTATGAAGCATTCAACTCGTTCAAAAAAGTGATCATCCATTATAAACAAGGTAAAATAACCATTTGCCCGTAAATTAACCGAAATTATAAAGGCAATAGTCATAAAATACGCTTCTTTTTTAATCATCACCTTTTCTCGGGGGTTGCTTGAAAATATATATGCAGCTGGTACAAGCAGTGTTTATGGTTAAATTGAATTATGCATTAGTAATAATAAAAGAATAGGAGGCTATGCTTTGTTTTGGGGCTTTCATCACATTATCAATTTACCCTCTGTGAGTCTATGCTGCATTCTTCAACTGCTTCGAGAATAGACAGAAAAGAAAAAAAGAAAAAAAAAAAGGATCTGCATCTTAGTATTTTACTAGGATCTTGACGAAGCAATAGACTGTGGGGTCATCAATTATCATTTTCTCGGCCTATTTCTCGAGATATTTCGATGAGGCATTAAACAAAGGACAAGAAGATAGGAAAGAAAAAGAGTAAACTTCTTTATTTGTTTGTGTATTTCCCAAAGATCCAAAGTCTATTTACTCCTCCTTTTTCTCTCTTTGTGTACATTAATATACTAACATCTCGAAAAAAGAAAAGAACTTGTACTTGATTACCGAGGATAAGCTTATACTATCAGTAATATCGCCATTGCTAAAAAGAATGACCTAAGAGTCATACAGCCGACAACAGCGATGATTTGAAGTCAAACATTAGTAATTCGATAAGCATTAATAATCAGATAATATAAAAAAAAAGACAGCGACCCTCTTTTTCTTTCTTTCTTGGAATCCCTCTTGTATAGTAATAATAATAGTAGCAATAAACAATGTCTTCTGGTAAAGATATATAAAAAAAGGCAATATTAAGAGCCTATCTTTTTTGTAAACTAAACAAAGTACACAGATAAAATCA
>NW_019671938.1:288343-316434 GCF_002708625.1 Rhizopus microsporus ATCC 52813 | reverse complement strand
TACCAACCTCATACTACTGATCGGAATAGTCCTTGTACCTTTTTATTTTTAACCAATTACTTTATTTTTATACTTTATAACTCAATTGCTTATTTGATCTGTTATAGATCTGGTGGTCACTATCATAAACGACTTTATAACTCAAAGCTTACACTCTAACCTTACCCAAACAAATAACCAATTCTACATTATCTTTTTGAACGGTATAAATACTGCTTTGTTTTTGGTTCTCTCAGGAGAATTATTCATTGAAACATCAATAAATCCTTTATATCTTTTTATAAAGTAAAATCCGCTTTTTCCCTTTTTTCTCTTTTCTTTAATTCTGATTTTGGTATAACAATTATATTACCTGTCAGAGTATTTTCAAACTTCTACTTTTGTTTACCTTATTTGTCTTTTATTACTTAGTTACTTATTTGATCTATTAAAGATCTGGTGGTCACTACAAAGCGAACCCTTAACGCCAAATTTATAAATATCAGCTTAACCAAGCACACGAACCTTACAACACATCAACATTATACAGTAGGTACAAAAACCCGAGCATATAATACCTGTATATTTTATTGATGGCATGGTTTACATAAGTATTCCACTATGGCAGCTCATTTGCTACTAATCAGAAGTACTGGTTATGAAGCAGTTGTTGTCAGCGATTGAATTGTTAAAGTCATTCCTGGGCGGCACCAGATAAAGTAAAAATGATACGCAACGGTTATAGATCGGTTATAAATTAAGCTGATTTTGGAATGATATTGGTTTTACTTTGGTATGTACCAACATTCTTTGCCTAGTTTATACTACAATAGAATGTACGATGGGCGTTATTGGAATTTATGTGATATATACAGTAGCCGTCAAAATTGGTCGCATGTTTTCACTTTTTGGAAACTTACGTCTGTGCATACTTCCGTATGCCCCAATATACCATGTATGCTATATCATCTGAAAGCTTATTTTGAAAGCTATCAAATGATGTATGGCATGCCCTGATTGGATGAATGTAGCTGCTACGACATGCGTTCAAAGTCAGACGGTACATGCGACCAATTTTGACAGGTAAAATAATTTCGGAAAAAATGCCACAATTTGTGGCAAAGCAAAAGAAAAAATTCTCGGAAACTTATTTTCTTTGCTTTTCTTTTCAGTTTATATCAGGTAAGTGTCGAAGATTTGGTAATTGCAGCTTGCAATTAAGACATCGTCCCATTGAACTTTAGACATGCGTGCCATCTCAATTGACAAAGTGAACAACATCAAGTCTTTGCTAATGTCGACCAAATCGAACAGCAAAATCGCGAAGCAAGTTAAGGTTAGTCGTACAACTGTCCAGAAGTATCGTGCCGTTCTCCCTGTGGTTCGTAGTATTAACAAGGCTGGCCGCAAATCTCTAATTGGCGAAAGGCTGATCAGGTACATCACGAGATTAGTCACCCAAGGACGGAAAAATACTGCCGTAGACATACAGAGGGATCTGAAAGAGAACTTCAACGTGGTCATAAGTGACAGTACTGTGCGCAGAGCACTAAAAAAGGCTGGTTTCGTATCCTTTGTTAAGCCACGTAAGCCTTTGCTAAGAGCAGCAAACATCAAGAAGCGGCTTCAATGGGCGGAAGAACACAAGAACTGGACCGTGGATGACTGGAAGCGTGTGATTTTCTCCGACGAGACGAAAGTGAACCGCTTTGGCTCTGATGGAAAGGCTTACGCATGGAAAACACCAGATGAACAGCTATGTTGTGCCATCACAACATTATCAATAAATATTCACAGCTACTGCTCTTCGGCTATAGCTTGTTCCACATCTAGCCTATCATATGTGAACTCTCTTATACCTAACTCCTGGAGCGCCGTTACAATACTTCAATTGAACGCCAGTGCTCCTGTAGTACAGATCAATGGTTTCTTATTCGACAATCACTGTCAGATCAGGTTCACTTTAGTCTAGAGGCCCTTCCCATAATTCTTGGATGATTATAAATAGATGTGCAATCAAGCCAACTATCGTTATTGTGCGTAGATGTTAAAAAATATAAATACCATTGTTTTATTCATCATAAATAAAGATATCATATATTTCAGTCTCACTGGCTTATTGTCCTTTTCTATCCTCTTCTCATCTTATTAGTTTTTGTCTCTTACCTTTGTACTTGGCAAAACAATTAGGTTCAACTCTAGATATTGTATTTAAGCACTGAATAGTAGCGTGGATACTACACACTCAAAATAAGAAAACTGTATGGGACACTTTTGACGCGATGAAAATGAAAATCAACTTTTAAACGATAGTATTTTATTTATTAACTTATCCGTGACCCTTTTGCTTTAATGACATTCCTATAGCACTGACGCATAATACTGATATAGCTTTGACATTCTTTCGCTGTGATATTGTACCAAGTTTCATACACACGTTCCCAATGCTTGCTCATACTCTTTGGTGACCGTTCATAGCTTCGGTAGAGCCTTGTTTTCAGTAATGCTCACACGTTCTCAATTAAATTGAAATCTGGTGACTGTGGAGGTCACTGCATTACCTCAAACGGTTGCTGGGATAACCATTTTTCAACCAAATTCGCTCTATCCTTTGGATCGTTATCCTGCTGAAAGATGGTTTTTGTCGGCTCTATCCTGTAATCGCCCAGTGTTTAGTAAAGTTCATCTTTTAAAATGTTCAGATAAGCCTCCTTTGCCATTGTATCCTCTGCCTTGCTTATGTAACCGACGCCTGCCTGTTGAATACGAAGTATCAATTAAAAAAAAATAAAGACTAGAATTAACCAGACTAAAAGATATCTCGATTGACTTTATTAAAGACGAGTGTTGTATTCATACTTAGTGGATCAACTATTAACCACATATGAAACAATAACTGGCGATTATTCGACTTCAGCTTGTTACTTTGAAACAACTGTGCGGATCATTATTTAAGCTGATTACCAGGAACTGCATTTTAAGGTACGCGTATCCAATAACTCTGATCCATCATTGTTATTAGGGATCATTGTCTTATCAAAGGCACCCGATTCGTCCTAACTCTCTCATTGCCTCAATTGTCATTCATAAGCCTCTATGAAAAGTTTTACGATCTCAGTTGAAGAGTGTCTCACATTTAGTATAAATACTCGTCTTTAATAAAGTCAATCGA
Organism: Rhizopus microsporus ATCC 52813; assembly: GCF_002708625.1. Taxonomy (NCBI): domain Eukaryota; kingdom Fungi; phylum Mucoromycota; class Mucoromycetes; order Mucorales; family Rhizopodaceae; genus Rhizopus; species Rhizopus microsporus. The sequence goes on along the minus strand of NW_019671938.1, from coordinate 313,283 downwards.
GATATATCTTTTAGTCTGGTTAATTCTAGTCTTTATTTTTTTTAATTGATACTTCGTATTCAACAACGAGTATTTATACTAAATGTGAGACACTCTTCAACTGAGATCGTAAAACTTTTCATAGAGGCTTATGAATGACAATTGAGGCAATGAGAGAGTTAGGACGAATCGGGTGCCTTTGATAAGACAATGATCCCTAATAACAATGATGGATCAGAGTTATTGGATACGCGTACCTTAAAATACAGTTCCTGGTAATCAGCTTAAATAATGATCCGCACAGTTGTTTCAAAGTAACAAGCTGAAGTCGAATAATTGCCAGTTATTGTTTCATATGTGGTTAATAGTTGATCCACTAAGTATGAATACAACACTCGTCTTTAATAAAGTCAATCGAGATATCTTTTAGTCTGGTTAATTCTAGTCTTTATTTTTTTTTAATTGATACTTCGTATTCAACAGGCAGGCGTCGGTTACATAAGCAAGGCAGAGGATACAATGGCAAAGGAGGCTTATCTGAACATTTTAAAAGATGAACTTTACTAAACACTGGGCGATTACAGGATAGAGCCGACAAAAACCATCTTTCAGCAGGATAACGATCCAAAGGATAGAGCGAATTTGGTTGAAAAATGGTTATCCCAGCAACCGTTTGAGGTAATGCAGTGACCTCCACAGTCACCAGATTTCAATTTAATTGAGAACGTGTGAGCATTACTGAAAACAAGGCTCTACCGAAGCTATGAACGGTCACCAAAGAGTATGAGCAAGCATTGGGAACGTGTGTATGAAACTTGGTACAATATCACAGCGAAAGAATGTCAAAGCTATATCAGTATTATGCGTCAGTGCTATAGGAATGTCATTAAAGCAAAAGGGTCACGGATAAGTTAATAAATAAAATACTATCGTTTAAAAGTTGATTTTCATTTTCATCGCGTCAAAAGTGTCCCATACAGTTTTCTTATTTTGAGTGTGTAGTATCCACGCTACTATTCAGTGCTTAAATACAATATCTAGAGTTGAACCTAATTGTTTTGCCAAGTACAAAGGTAAGAGACAAAAACTAATAAGATGAGAAGAGGATAGAAAAGGACAATAAGCCAGTGAGACTGAAATATATGATATCTTTATTTATGATGAATAAAACAATGGTATTTATATTTTTTAACATCTACGCACAATAACGATAGTTGGCTTGATTGCACATCTATTTATAATCATCCAGGAATTATGGGAAGGGCCTCTAGACTAAAGTGAACCTGATCTGACAGTGATTGTCGAATGAGGAATCATTGATCTGTACTACAGGAGCACTGGCGTTCAATTGAAGTATTGTAACGGCGCTCCAGGAGTTAGGTATAAGAGAGTTCACATATGATAGGCTATATGTGGAACAAGCTATAGCCGAAGAGCAGTAGCTGTGAATATTTATTGATAATGTTGTGATGGCACAACACTAATGCTGCTATAAGATCTGCTACACCTTAATCAAATATAGCCAACTCAGTTTAAATACCTCAGCTTCTTAATATATAATTATAGATTGTGCTATCATCTCTTTTTCTTTTCACTTTATTCTGAATAAAGATACAACACAGTCTCATCGTATTTTCTACTTTGTTTAAACCTATCCAAATCCAAATACAACAGCTGTAATTTGTGATATTTTCTAGCTGTTTCCAAAAAAAAAAGTAAAGCGTCAATCTCTTCTCCCATTCGTTAATTCTGCTTCATTACCATTGCTGCTTTTTGCATTTATTTTTATAAATTATTCTTATTTGATAGAAAAAGAAAGAAAAGAGCTTTAAAAACAAATTTCTTCACTGGCTTAAAGAAAATCATGAATATTTTCTAAGTTCACCATCCGTGCAAAATACACGGTTAATCTCACGGATTTGACACGGTTCTTGATTAACCTCATTACTTCAAATTAGAAATGTGCCAAATGAACTAAAAAAAAAAACTATAGGATCTGTCTCTAAAAAATTATAAAACATTATACTGTCAACTAATCGTCCTTTCATCTTTGCAATTGCCATCCTTTTAACATTGTTTCTTTTCTATGACAATTGTTACTCAAAATATAAATAAATTTGATTGGCTCTTATTTCAAAACCGTGAATTTTTCGCGGTTTATGCACGGTTGGCACGGTTCTGTGCGTCATGGTGAGAGAGTAGAATGTATGCTCTACTGTAAGTTTATACTCGAGTATTTTGATAATTTATCTCACTAAACACGTCAGTAAGGCTTGGTATAAAAAATAATAATTCACAATCCAACATGTTACAAATAAAATTAATAGAGGTACGTAATGCTAAATGTAGAATGACTGTAAACAGTATAGTAATGGAGTAATCTCACACGAAGATTAGTTAGTAAAGGAAGGATAAATACGACATGAGGATTTCATATTTCAGCATGACAATGATCCAAAACATACAGCAAAAGTAACCAAAAAAGTATCTACACGAACAAAAGAAGTATAAAATTCTTCCCTGGTCAGCACAATCTCCAGATCTCGACCCTTTGAACACATCTGGAGACATTTGAAGTTGAAATTAGCACTGTATGAGCAGAGAGCTAGAGGTGTTTATGAATTGTGGGAAAGAGTAAAAATTGAATGGAATAGATTTGACGCTGATATATGCTGTAAATATATAGACAGTATGTCTGCAAGAGTGAAAGCTGTGATAGATGCGAAAGGTGGAAACGCCAAATATTAATAAAAATTTAGGGCTTGAAAAACTGTCCCAGTGGACATTCCATTTTTTACATGCTATGCATTTAGATCTAGTTGCTAATTTAAAGTACTGATTTCACCAAGACATAAAGAAAAGGTTAAACAATAATATATCACGAAAGGACACGTAAGCTATTTTTATCTCTTTATTTACAGTGATACAAGCAATTTTTTGAAAAACACTGGAACGGTATTTTAACCCACTGTATATAAAGGTATATTCCCCATGCGAATTCATTTTCAGTTAACTTGTAGCTAACAATTAGAAAAATAGGAAGAATAGATTAGTAGGTTGATAGTGTGCTGACTAATTTTGAAGATATTGCACCGATGAATTACTGGTTCGATTCAATCGATTGCCCACAAATTGTTGCCAATTTGTATAATCGTACGATGGCAGCTTATTCAGAAACAGCTGGAAATACGTTGTTTTTGTCATTTAGAATTGAAACATCAGACAATGTCAAGCCAATCATGCTATATTTAAGCCAGTTTGGGTTGAAGCATTGGCATCTAATTGCTTTTGGTAAACAATTTAGAAAACTACAATGGCCATCGCTTTCACCAATGTATGAGCCAACACGTAGAGCTCTGGGATTACTCGACCATAGCCTTTTGTATAAATAATGAAAATAATAATTTTTTTCTCTTAATGATATCAACAAATGCAAACTGATTAAAAAAAATATTCATGCACGAAACAATTAGCGTGACGTCATGCTAATTCACTTTTTCGTGAATTTTTTCGTGCATATAGTGTTTCCCTAATAATAGCATTCCCTCCCTCTCCTTTTTTTTCTTTTTCGAGTTTTTTTTTTTTTTTTCGTACAAAAGAATAAAAAATAGGTTTATTTTGAAGCCTTATAAGCTACCAGAAGCCACTTAAATCCGCTTGCTATAACCTAATACAGTGCGTACTGGACCAAATGGTGGATTCAAAAAATCAATTGTTGCAAACAATAACTTCCAATGGCGTCTTTTTTATTTATGTAAATAAAAAGTGAAAAATTATTACATGACAACAATATACACCACATTGTAATGCAGATTATGGGAGTCCCAGCGTATTTGCCAAGTACTTTAAGGCTCTCTTGATTACAGAATTAACTCCAAGGACAGAATAACATGTATAATCATCAAGCGAAGCCAACATGACATCTTTTTAAACATAAAGCAACTACAATTGAAGTTCAATTTCGACCCAAACACAAACTTGGCTCGACCAAGTTTATCTAGTCAGTGTACTTGCAAAGGTAAAGCCTATCACACAGGGATTCTAGAGCTGCAAGAACCTTTTAGTGAATGCTTGCCTATTAACCATCCCTTTATTGAGTCAATTCATCGGCAGACGAATTATACCATTGATGTGACTCTTAAAGATGAGATCGAACTCTCTTATTTTTCTCCTCTTTTTTTTTCCCCAATTTGTTTTGGGCAAAAAAAAGAAGCCATGGCCGATTTATCTACGACTATTGCTGGTGTCAGACTTCCAAACTTGTTATTTAACGCTTCTGGAGTATGCTGTCAAACTGAAGCTGATTTGAAACAAATGCTTGAAAGCGAATCTGGCTCCTTGATTACGAAATCAGCCACTTTTGAATCGCGTGAGGGTAATCCTTCCCCTCGTTATACCCCCTTGCCCAGTGGAATCGGTAGTATCAACTCTATGGGTCTTCCTAATGAAGGTTATGAATACTACTTGAATTATGCAAAGAATTACGATTACAGCAACGAAAAGCCGTTGTTCATCTCTCTTTCAGGTTTATCACTTGCAGATAACATCAAGATGTGTCAAGCTTTTGTTGACGCTGATCTTCCTTGTATTCTTGAAATCAACTTTTCATGTCCTAATGTTCCTGGTAAACCTCAACTGGGTTACGACTTTGAAGCGATGGAGAACGCTTTGAATGTGTTGGCACCCATCATAAAGAAACCCTTTGGTATCAAGCTTCCTCCTTATTTTGACATTGCTCACTTTGACATTGCAGCTGCTATATTCAACAAGTTTGACAATTTAGCCTTTGTCACATGTATCAACTCGGTCGGTAATGGTTTAGCTATTGATCTCGAAACTGAAACTGCACTGATCAAGCCCAAGGATGGTTTTGGTGGTCTTGGTGGACTGATGGTTTTGAACACAGCTTTAGCTAATGTCAATGCTTTTCATCGTAGATTAAAGAACAAACAAGTCATTGGTGTAGGTGGAGTAACGTCTGGTAAGGAAGCTTTTCTTCATGTGTTGGCTGGTGCTAGTGCAGTCCAGATTGGTACCCAACTTAAAGAAGAAGGCCCTGCTATTTTTGCACGTATCAAGAAAGAATTATCTGATATCATGATAGCAAAGGGTTACAAGTCCTTGAACGACTTTTGTGGAAAGGTTAAAACTTTGTAATTTACATATTTTAATAAAAAAAAAAATCCCGTAGTAAAAATGATTCGATGGACGTTGGTTTATTCAATTATTCACAAATTGCGTCGTCTCTTTGTAGTTGCTGCATCATCAAGCTCCATTTCAGTCTCATGGAGTGGTCGTTTGCTATTACTGTCATTTCCTTCTAATGCGCCTTCATCCAAATCTTCCATAGTATCGTCAAAGATAGGTGCAGCTGGAGTTTCTGCATTATTTGCTCTCTTGGTTGAGTCTAACCAAAAGCGGTTAAATTTTACCGTCAACTTGGATCATTTATAGTTACCATAGCGAAGACCCTTTTTCTTCAAGACATCGTCAAGTGATTTGATATAGTTAACATAATGTTCCCATTCCTTCTTACCCTCCTCAACGCTTAATTTATTGTTTCTCAAGGAATCTTCCAAGTGATTACGTCTATCTAAATTAGTATGCTTATTTGTGTAATAGCCAACTTACATTCTAGCAATGTCTCGCGCACGAGCCAAATCTTTAGCAAAAACAGTAAGCACCTTGAAAAACCTGAGCGCGTTATCTTTATCATTGTCTTGATTGTTTTCATATCCTTCTCTTGCCTTTGCAAGTGCAAAACTAATACCATCCAAATGAATGCGTTCACAGACAACATGAGGAGGCACCTTTCTGGCAGTATCAGCCTGATCTGCCTTCCTCAACGATGACGCCTCAAGACGTGCCAATTTGAGAGTTTTATCAATAGATCTCCATGAGTCGTTGATGTTTTTGTTAAATGACTAGAGTACAGTAATTTAGCAAATATCGATAAAGTATACACACTTTGATTACCTGTTTTAAGGCCCCCATATAGCTTCTGCAAATACCATCAGCAGCAATTTCGCCACTCAACACGTCTGTTTCGAATTCAGTCACTAGAGCCTTGATCACATCATCTATTTCAGGATTAGAGCCATACACCTCCAACAAAGAGACGGTGTAGCTGATATCAAGTACTCCCATCAGTATGCCTCTTGAATAACTTGTAACCACTTGTAGAACAATCTCCTTTTGTGCGGCTCTCTCGGCATCTGTCAATTGGTTCGTTTCTTCTGCAAGCTTATCCAAATTATCCAACTGCTCCTTCACGTATTGAGCGCAAGAATGTTGTAGGTTGGCAGAACATCTTGTCTTCAAACGAGCCAAGTTGTAAGAATCAAACAAGTCACTACCAAAGAGCCAATAAATGTCAATCAGATACCCAAAAGCGCTTGCACGAACTTCAGGCAACGGGCTTATGTCTGTTCCCACCACAATTTCTGTAAACTTGTCAAGAATCCAATCACGACGTCTTTCAATAAGGCCGGCTGCCTCTAACGAGTATGCTAATGAGTTGCATTTCCACATAATATAGCGCGAAAGAACAACCATGGCAGATTGAGCAATGTTCTTTTCTTTTTCATAACCGAATGCTGCTCTATCCACAAGTGCACCAATATAGTCCACTACGTTCATACTCATGCCTTGTGCATCATCCATAGCGGTTGTTGGATCCATAAAGCTGATCAGATAGGAGAGACGAAGCATACTGACAGAGATAGAATGGATGAGCGCAGTGTTGTAACGAGTAGTGACTAAATCTTTTCCATTACAGGCTTCTCGTACTTGATTCACAACAGCTTCTCTTAAAGTCGACAGCTGTGGCACGTTTATTTCTGATAAATAATCCGCCTTGGACATGCGTTGCAATGATTCAGCACAGTTTGCTACCAAGTCTTTCAATACAGCATTTTGGTACACTTTAATCAGAGTCTGCATGAGTTCTTCGTATTCTTTTTCAGCACGTAGTTCCACATAAGCATTCAAATCCATAAATGTAGGCACCAATACCAGCTGAGTCATCTTGCTGGCATCATCTGCATGCTTTGTTAATAACTTGGGTAGAGCTTGAGCAAGATATCGGGATATTTCCTTTTTGTTTTCGTCCAAGATGCTCTTATCAATATGTCTCTTGTCTTTTACTTCTGCCAAGTTCTTGTCAAGGCCTTTTTCAACTGCTGTACTAATACAGGCAACAAAGACATTTACCAACACTACCTCTTCATCCTCTGATAGTCTGTAGTAATCATCTAATTCACCCGTGTCCATTTGATCACCAGACTGTTCCGAAACACGAGAATGATCGCGGCTTAAGTAATCAGACATTGCCTGACAGTCTTGTAACTTGCTATACTGGTTCCACAGAGCTTCGACAGCATTGGTAATGATTATGTTTCTTCTCTCAACCAGAGTGTTTGTTAATGAAGAAAGATCAACCTGCATACCATCTGTGCCATTTCCATTATTTGCCTCCTGTTCTAAAATGTGTGCAGATTGCTGAACCAAAAATGAAGCAATAGACTTGAACATAACCCAGTCTTGGTTGACGTTGGTAGATGCGGTGGTTGCATTTATTGCTTTACGTCCACGTCCACGAGTTGAAGAAGCCGCTCCAGTAATTTCATTGGTCAATGGAGTAATAAAGTTCTTTTCTATCATTGCCTTCACAAAGGGAGCAACTGCTTTACGAATACGAGGCACATCCGAGGCAATGGTACTAGCTAGTCGCAGCTGACCATCTTCACTCAAGACATCAATATTTGATCTGAGAAGGGCATGACACAAGTGAACTGCATGAACACGTACGGAGACATCAACATCATAGAGCGCCATTTCTTCAATACGAGATTTGAATCGATTGGTAAAAGCAGACAGCTTTGTAGCAATATCTTCAATCCTGTATAAAGATATCATCGATTTGACAGCTTCAGATCTTACATTGGCACTTTGATCATTAAATGCCCAGCCCAAGAAACGAAGATATGTGTTGTCTACAAAATGAAATTCAAAAACGCACATCCATTGGCAAAGTTCCTTGATACATTCTGTACGAATCACTGATTCAACATCACGGGATCGATGAACAAAGATGCTATTGAAGTAATCGTTGAGATATTCTTGAATCGTTTTGAGATTATTATCAACTGTGGTGAATCTTTGTCCTAATAGTTTTGATTTCTGTACGTTTCTTGAGTTGGATCCCTTTTTCTTTTCAGCATTAAACTGTCTCAACACAACATCGTGTTCCTCTTTCATGTCCTTTCCAAGAGCACATAATGAAGTTATAATCCTGAAAGCAACAAGAGTAGCCGTATGACGAAATGGTCGATATGTTGAGCTAAGTAAAATTAGCAACATAGACTCATTAAATACACAACCAACAAATTACCTTGATATAGTCGTTAACCAATTATGCAAAGTTTCAATCATGACACCATCATAAATCTCTTCATATCGAGTACGTTCAATAAGCTCACCAAAGAATAATAAAAGATTACGTCGAAGTATCTTGTCTTCTTTGGATTTTGATATCACTGGGTAATCATGGCTTGGCAGCTATAAGAAAAGTGAGTATAGTTGATGATTATATAAAGTCTTACCTTGGTAAGTTGATCTTGCAATTCTTTGAGAGCATCCAATGATCCATCTTCTTGGTTAAACGCGACTTCTGAAACGCCAATAGAGCATCCAGAGCACTATAGAATAAAAAGTTTATACAGTTGTACTTTGTAAAATGATACACATCCTACGCGAATAACAAAGTTGACCAATTCTCTTAAAGCAGCAATCTTGTTTGCTTCATAACTTTCTCTCCAATTAGTCACGAGCATTTCATGATTACAGTCTGATTTGATTATTTCATCTAATTGTATATATACATTATTATTCATTCTGCGTTCCCCCATTCCAAATTTTACCATATAAATTATCTTGTCCAGATTGAGAATCTACAATAGGCTCCAATAGCTGACTACTCGTATCAACAGTAATTCTTCCTCTTCTAGTTTGTCTCGTCCTTCTCTTTGTTGACCTTTCAACATCAGATTCGGAATCACTACTTTCTTGAGAAGATTCTATTTCGTCATCTTCATCACTCGATGTTTCTTCTTGTTCTTGAACTTTTCTTTTACTTGCAGCTATTATTATTGTTAATAGTTTTAAACATAAAAGTTATATCTGTTTACTCTTTTGTTTTTGAAATAAGCCAGGAATGGTGGTAGTTCTTGTTCGCAATGATATTTTAGAAGAACCTGCCTTTATATATATATATATTTGGCTTTAATACAAGTGCAATGTGTTTATATTAAAGACTTACAGCTGCCGGTTTCTTTTGAGATCTAGCCATTGTTGCAATAAAGAAAGAGAATGAGAAAAAAAAAAGGAGAAAAAAAAAAAAAAAAAAACGCGAGTAGGTTGCTTAAAAATGATAAAACGCGTCAGTCCGACTAAAGTAGCTCCAAATAAGATATTATTTTTTCATTTATACAATTCTATGGTTTTTATTAAATATACACACACACGTATTTAGTCTCTATACTTCTTCATAAAGTCGTTGTGGAAGGTTTCCAACTTTGAACAGAATTGATCAAAGAGATGTTCTTCAGGAAGGAAAGTAGAACGGAAATGATAAGTTCCTGGTTCTTGTCCAAAACCAGAACCAGGCACAACACAGACTCCTGTTGCATCCAACATGGCCAAGGAATAGAAAGCGTCGGCCGGCATACCAGCCTTTTCGGCTTCTTTGATGGCCTTTTCAGGAAGTCTAATTCTAGGGAACAGATACATGGCGCCTTCAGCATTATTACAAGTAACACCTTCCAACTTGTTAAAACAAGAAGCAAGCTTGATGGCTCTGCGGCGAAGAGATTCATAAATAGCATTCACTTCTGCCTTATATTGAGGATAAGAGACATCACCCTCTACTGGAGGATTCGTCATGAGGTCTACCATGATTTGGCCATGGATGTTGGGACATAAAGAGACGGAGGATATTTTATAGAGTTGATCCATGATATCAGGGTCGATATTGACACATTCAAAGTAACCTCCTCGACGACCACATTCACCAATCATACCTTTAGAGATGGAGTGGAAAGAGAAGAGTTCTTGCTCTTGATACTCAGGGCCCATTGATTTTAATACCTTTTTGAAACTATGGAAAGGACGACGCTCTGGCTGATAAATGTTGGTTTGATATACTTCATCTGCTAAAAGCACAATTCGTTCCGTATGACAGAAATCGATAATGTCACGCATATTTTCTTCTGATAAACACTGTCCGGTGGGATTACCAGGGTTGATGATAACAAGTGCACGAACATCGACACCTTTGCTTCTAGCTTCATGTAAAGATCTTTCCAAATCCTTACGGTTTAACCCCCAATCTTCTTCTTCCTTGAGGAAGTAAGGAACAGGCTTAGCATCGACCAGAGACAGAGTGGCAGAATAGAGAGGATACTGTGGAATAGGAATCATGATACCCGTCTTGCTATGCTCAGTCAGCATCTGAAGCACCTTTTGGACACCTTCTGAAGCTCCTTGAGTCAAAAAAATGTCATCGGGATTTGCCTTGTATCCATCACGACGTTCAATGAATTTAGCGACATTTTCACGAATAAAGGGAATACCCTTTGAATGAGAGTAAGCACCAATACTGCCAATCTTGTTTAATAAGAGCTCTGCACGTCTAATGGCATCAGCAGGGTAAAGCTTTGAGACCAATTGTCTATTTTCAGGCTTCAATAATTCTGGATTCTCACACAAGGATGCAACCTATTATTATTTAGAACCCTGATTCTTTTTTTCTCCTTACCTGTCTAAAGAAAGTAATGGGCTTTTGATTCAACTGTTGAGGATTTCCAATATTACAAAACACGACTTTATCAAAGTTCAACTTGGATGGATCCGTTTGTAATTGCTATGGTTTGATGTGTCAATAACTCCAACTTAAAAATACAATCCTATTTCTTACCTTACTTAATGCTTCAGCACGAATGGGAACAGCACCACGTACAGCATATTCGACATTCTTGATCAAGGGATGCATTGTGTCAAGAGTCAACACTTTGCCTTTTGTTTAAATGAGTAAAAAAGTATATAATAATAATAACACATTACTTGGTTTTTTGGATGTAGTAGAAGCCAGTCGTATATTGTTTCTGATCAATCGACCATAGACAGTCTTTGAAGCACGGATTGAATTCATTTGAATAATGAAAAAAAGAAAAAGATTGATTCCTTTGTGGTGTAGATTATCATTTTATGGAGAAACTCCGCTGTTGGTATCAGACATGTGTAACATGTGAGTCATGGCTCTCTGTTTTTCTTTTTCTTATCCCAAAGAAATGAAACGTTTATTCTTTTTTTCTCTCTCTCTCTTTCTCTTTATTGAACTTTGTGTACCCTTGTCAGTCGACATGATTTGACAGTCCAAGGTGGTTTGTGTCTAAATCAGCTTTTTACCGAGTTTTACCAACTTATTTTCCCACGGTATTCTTTATCCCAAACTGTTTATTAGACTGGAATACATCTTTAAGAAAAGTTGATACGTTTATGAAAGAGAAGGAGCTCATCACGAAATGCAAGTTCACTGTGAGTACAAAATGATAAGCATAAAAGTGCCTTTTTTTTTTTTTTTGCTTATCTCTTTTTTCTTTTCCCTTGTTGTCTGTAAAGCACCTCTTCAGGGTTCAAACGTGTACACAGTGTGGCTTAAATTTGCCAAATAAATAAAACAAATAAATATAAAAGTGCGGCTAAATGGAAGCTTCCGATCATTTTTTATTGACAATTAATTTATTGATAATTTATTTTAGCTCAAGTTTCTTATGAGCTACTAGCAAACGGCAATCTAGAATCCGCTTGTGCATCAGTGGAGGATTCTGCAACTTCATTCTCTTGTTCGTTTGAAAGCAATCTTGAGAAATCACCGTTACTATGAAGCCGCTGTTGCCTTTGCTCTTGTATTTGCTTTGCATGTTTTATCTCGTCTATTCCATAATGCTCCACCATACTAGAATCAGGTTCATAATAATAGTTGCTATCAACCGTACAGGCAAGTGTCATTTCACTTCCACGTCTATCTTCACTATCATGCGAGGTGCTGTTACTGCTAACACTACCACTACGTGAACCTTGAAAGCCTTCTGGAAAATCCGAACCTGGAGACATTAGCGAAATGGTTAAATCCTTTGTATAATCCATCATCTTGACTACCTTTTTTATAAGCATTTTCTGTGAACCGTTTTCCTGCAGATGAAGAAGAAGGAGAGCCTAAGCACGTTGCTTCATCCGTCATTAAAAAATCGTCTCTTGCGTTGGATATGCTATTAAACCAATCATGCCACTCGAGCAACTCCTTTTCTCGTTCAACTTGGATCAGCAAATCCCAAAGGCCTAACCCATGTACTTTTAAAACATAGGAGCCTTCCTTTGAGGAGACTATGGTTGCTCCGTGATACTTGAAGGCTCTTCCACTACCACTCTTTTTCTACATCATGGATGTTATTGGGTATATTTTTGTAAGAAAAATCACTTACGGAATAAAAGCTAAGATAGGATATGTCTGGCATAAGAATGACCTGTGCCATCTCCCAAGCAGCTAAAAAGGGAAAGTATCTAAATGCATACTGTACTGGGACTTCGACCTATTGAAAACATGTCAGTCAGTTGAAAAAAAAAACCTACCTCGTGCACTTCCATCAAGACTCCTTCCATACGACCCTTCTTGTTCAAACTATTCAATTTCACTTTGGATGGTGTGCTATCACCATAATGCGACATATTGCTAATCATATAATTCAGACTTTTTAAGCCAGAATATTCACTGTCACTTCGCTGTATGCCATGGAACTCGGGTGGAAGGTAAGTGGCATCACCATGGCTATCCTGGCTCGATTGGAGATTATCCATGCCACACACTGAACGCTTTTTCCTACTCAGATCGGATGCTTTACCATGGCTTCTGCTATTGTTTGTTTTGGGTGAAAAGAACGCATGTAGTTTTGGAATAAAGAGTGCCAAAAGGGAAAAGGTAGTTGCCCAAACAATCATGGTTGCTGTTAAATAATGACGCGTGTAAAAGTCAGTGGTGGGTACGAAAAAGACGATAAACCCAATGATGACGGAGAAAAAGATGTTGCTAACATCATAACATTATAAGTTAAAAGAAAAAGATAAACTATGCAACTTACTATACGGAGACGGCTATTTGCTTGTATTCGCTGTATTTTGAGTACGATCTTCCTACTGATCGGGTCTTGAAGGCAAGAAACGTAGCAAAACAAAGCTGTAAGGACTCTGATAAAGTCAATAGTGCGACAAAAATAGTGACATTGCTTCCATCATAGGCACAATCAACATAATAGGCATTTCTTGACACAGGCTTATTCACTGTTGATACGGTCGTTGAGGAGAACCACGCAGTTAAGATAATCTATTGTCAAAAAAGCCGATGAACTTTCTGATATTCTACAATAAAAAGCATAACTTACAGCAGTAATTGTTACTATCGCACCAGAGACTTTTAGTAGCTGTCCATCCGTTACTACTGTCCTTGTAATGAATATATTATTGAATATCCTATATATACGATAGTTTTTTGCGATAAGATTTCTATATTTGGGAAGCATTAGACACAATAACTCATAAGCTACAATATTACCCTAAAATAAGTGAATAGCCTAAGTGAAATGTGATGGGTATCATTGTACAGTTAAATGGACTTCGATAACCCAAAAAGAAAGCAACTGATACATATGTCAACAGAAACCCCACAAGTTCAAGAACACAAAATAATGGACTATTTGGATGGTGAATATACAAGTATGCTCCTATAGCTTTCTTACCTAGAGGCCTTAAATACTTCTCGTTTCCGATAAAAGATAACAATAATCATACTAAATAATACAATCACAGTTCCAAAGGCAGATATTGAAAGCAAAGCTATCGACACTGGAGATTTGTAACCAGGATTCAAATAGGATCTGTCAGGTACACCAGTTGGGACCTATACTGATACACAAATTGTGATTGTAAGAATTTAGAATGTGGGGGGCACACAATAGGTGTGAATTACCTTTGTCGTGCCATCGTGAAAAATAGGAGGTGATGTAAGGTTCAAATTTCCAGCAATCATTCTTCCAATCTCTCGCTGCGCTCCGTTTTGGATATTATAAACTCTAAAGCTTCTATAGATGAAGTTAGTTAATGTACACACACATATAGAGGAAAGGCTTTAACGTACCCTGTGGCCATATCACCATTTTGATCCAAAATTACAGGCCCTACAGGCCCTAAAAAGGAAGTGTTGAATGTCGAAGGAGAAAGGTAATCACCTAGCTGACCAGCAGCTAGTTGTTCCAACATGCGTGTTGTATTCGTTGATAGGCCAGTTGAATTGGATACAGTGCGGTTAAATCCGTCTGCCATGACCATCATACATGAGTATGCCATGCCTTCATTACTGCTGACATTGGTTTGCCCTCCATAAGGATAGCTTTGGAAAAAGATTAGTACAAAGTCATAAGACTGTCAACAGTACTTTACATGAAAGGATCAAGCTGAGACCATTTGCCTAAAAAATCGTCAAAGGGCTCATACCCGGGTAACTCATTTAGAGTCTCAAAGCTGAAAACTCCTCCTGAGAATGTTTTATTATAGTTGATCGTAGTCAAGTTGGCTGCCATTCGTGCTGCGTATTCGATAGGACCCGAACTGTTTTGCTTTTTTGTGATGGCCAAATCCTGGTTTGTTCCCTCTAAGGTTGGTACAATGTCTGTATGGTTCACGCGCTTTTCGATAATAGAGTTGAAACTCAATACAGCCTTATATAAATCGTCGACATCCATATCAGTCGTAAGCCATACTGTCTCGTTATTGATATATCCTGCATGGGCTGCCAAGGTCATGGCTGCCAGCTGTGCTTCACCTTCTGCAGCGACAAATATAATACGCACTCCAGTGGATACAAGTGAATCCAGGGACTTTTTAATGTCGCTCTTGATTCCGTCCTCATAAAATGACTGATAGGATTTGACGTGTATACCACTGACACGCGCCTTCATTACAAGACTTTCAGATACTATGTATATATATAGGTTAGTCATAGATTTCTTTTTCGATGTTGTCGTTACATTGCTGTCCAAAATCATCATCCGAGTACAAGACGCCAAGAACTGGCCAGCCCTGGCTTATGATAAAGGATACAGCGGCATCCGAGTATAACAAATTGGTGGGAACAGTTCTGAAGAAATAACCAAACTGTGTTTTGTCAGAGAGTGATGCTAATGAAATCATAAGTTACTATTGATAACATCACATATGTGTTTCTTTTTACTAGCTACTGCGGAAAATGAACATTGAGGGATCTGCAAGGTGCTCGTCATCAATGCGGAAAAAGAGGTCCAAGAAGAGGAGATATCTCCGATAATGCCGACGACTCCTTCTTGGATCAAAGAAATAGCAGAGTATACAGCTTGTGTGATAGCCGCTTGCCCTTCTACAGGCTTTGGGTATGAATCTTTTTCGACAAGAGTGATGTAGGCTCCAGGTATGAGCTGTTTGGTATTGATTTCTGCTACTGCTAATCGAATGGCCGATATACCGCTTTTATAAAATACGTCAGAATTGGTTTTATGCATCTATTTGTGGATTATACCTCATTGTCATCATCTTTGTCCAACCGTCATTGCTTTGATGGAAAGGTAGCAGTACGCCTACTTTTATCTCAATTAAGGAAGACTCGTTTGATAGTCCCGGGCTAATAAAAGTGGATCCTCTTCTTCTTGTGACGGAAAATGTGTAATTATTAAATTCATCATGACAATAGTAGGTATTGGTATCATTATCATCGGCGTCATCAATAGTCTGATTATAGTAAGTTATAGTTGAATGCTTTAAGGGCAGTTTCTTCTGGCTGATATCCAGAGTACTGTTCATGAAGAACTATTAAAAAAAGGATAGGAAGGAGAGAGAGAGAGAGAAAGAAATAAACATTGAATGAAGAAAACAAAAAAGATGTTCAATGTTAATTAGACTAACAAACTAAACACGTTATAGCATACTTTTTGTTATTGCTAAAGGGGTGAACACAAAAGAGGGGCAAGGTTGAGAACAGACGTGATAAATATTACATATCAATCAGAAGACGTGATAAACATAAACAAAAATTTAAAGGAGAGAGAACGACTTATGATTTAGGAGAATTGGATGAATCAAGAAAAAAAAGGGGGGCAAAGTAGAAAATACATGTAGTAGGAGAGCTATCGAAAGGGGGCATTATCATCCCCACAAGGTAGTACATAAACCTTACAAGAACAATAAATTAATGTTTATTGTCTAAGAACGAACATTTATGCATGTCAAAATAATTGATGCTCACCTCCGCGGTTTTTTTTTATCCTTGACATAAAAAATAATGATGAATCAGAACTGATTTAGTCATTTTACTGCATGTTATCTTGATAAACTTTCTAAAAAAGGGGGAGGGGAATATCATTTCTATTTGCTCATAAATAATGATTTTTATTTGCTCTTTTGAGAAATTTGTGTTTCCAAAAAATGACGACGATCCTCTTTACGTTGAGCTAAAGCAACATAGATTGATTTTGAACAAATGGATTGTCCATTCATCTCGGTTACCGCTTTACTGGCTTCTTCGGATGAGCTGAAGCAAACAAATCCAAACCCTTTTGATACACCTGTCTTTTCTTCTCTCATTATTTTAGCACTTGTAATAGTTCCAAACGTTGAAAACCTCTCGACCAGCATCTCATCCGTCACATTATCTGCCAAGTTTTTTATATACAGATTGACGCCTGTGTGTCTGGACGTGCTGCTGTGTCTTTTCAGTTCGTCTTCTCTTTCTGATCTCTTTTGTGCTCGAGTGACAAATAACTTTTTTCCAAAGAACTCGGTGTCATGTAGCTCATTCACTGCTCTCTCTGCGTCATCAGGTAGTTCAAAGTTAACAAAACCAAAGCCTTTTGACTTTTGCTGGTCATCTCGCTGAATTAATATGGATGATACAGAACCCATTGTGCTGAAAAGTTGATTCAGGTCTTGCTCTGTCACGTCTATTGATAAATTTTTGACATAAACATTGGTGAATCGATTATCATTCTGTGTTGATGTAGGTTCTCTTTCATGTTTTGGTATTTGATGTGCTGCATGTCTATGAACAAGTCATCAGATCTTGTGTGTATATATAATTCTTGTTTTTTTGTTACACTTCTATGCCAAATAGCATTTTTCCATTGACAAGCGCAATTGCCCTCTCCGCAGCTGCATATGTGTCATAATTTACATATCCGTAGCCTTTGACGGTTCCACCTGTCAGCTTATTGATGACTCGACAAGAAGTGACATTTCCCCACCTTGAGAAGGTGTCATAGAGTGATTTATTATCCACACCTGGGTGTAAGTTTTTTATAATGATGTTTCCTGTTCCTGATACTCTCTTTGTTATATCTCTATCTGATATCATCAATCGATAGTCTATGCCGTCAATTTTTGAATTATTTAAATTTTCAAAGGCTGCACTGCCTATGCTATGCTATGAATACATATAAAAATATGAAAAGTAGACACTTACAGTCTTTGGGGGTATAAAAATCGATACGAGCATATCCTAGGTTTTCATTACTAACAGAATCGCGATAGATCTGCACATGTTTAATATTGTCAAAGTGAGCTTTTAGTTTTTCTTCGTCAATGTCTGGAGCTAATTCACCAATATAGAGTGAAGTTTGAGTTGTAATTCTAGGTTTATATCTTTCATTCACTGTTTTCGCTTGCATTTCAGCAATTTCTTTTTGCTGTTCTATAGTTAAGCCCTTTGGACCGAGTGAGGTATCTGTCATTGTCATGATAATAATAAAAGAAAAACCTCAGGTACTCGATTGAACACGACAAAAAAAAAAGGAGGAATGTCACATGACTGTGACTGACATTGAGCGATCCACTAGCATTTTTGAGCGCTGGGTAAAAAGACCTCTCTTTACCTGATAATCATTTACCCTGCGATCTATAACAATTGAAAGTACAAAATTATACGGTTAAACAGTCTCTTATTTACAATTAAAGCCTCAAGTGGGCGCACGATAATAATATATCTTCTTCGCCCGAGGCAGATCAAAAAAGAATGAAGAATTAGTATCTAAAAAATCCTTATGAGATCAAGGGTAAAAAAAAGTTATGGAAGAAATGATGTTGGACCAAGTGTAAGATACACTAGTGAGGGGAAGGAAGAAGCCAATCGAGGGGCTTTTGCCCGAGGTGAGGGGGCGGAGAAGGCGGACGCTTTTGGTGATGGAGGTAGTCAAGTTCATGAAGAAGAGTGCAGATAGCTGGCCAACGAATGGTCCATGGGAGAGCGGCTTGAAAAGAGCGTAGTTTCTTTGAAGGTAGCATGTTCAAAAGGAAGGATAATAGATCTGAAATTGTTCCGGACATCATAAGTCGACGGTGCATCTGGAGACAACGAATGGCGTGGGCTTTGGTGAAGGATTGGTTGGGGTGCCGAGGACAGGTTTTGTCATGAGCACTAGGAAGCCAACCAAGACGCCAACGTATGCATCGACTTCTCTCAGACCTGGTCATAGGTAGCCAAAGGATAGGGTCTAGGGAGTTAATCGGGCGACAGTACGTAAGAAGAACAGAGGCGTGCGTTGTGCGCTTGTGATTGAGGCTATCTTGGCGGAACTTCCTTTGTATCGATCGTAATGATCGACAATCAAGGGATTCTGGGTTTGGTGCGCATAGTTTCCAAATGGGAAACCTAGAGAATTTGTACCAATGGGAGTAGATGGGAAAGTAGTGCATCATCTGGAAGGGTGTAGGTGCGTAGAAGAAATTGGGACTTGTCGTATTTGACCATGTCTAATACTAATCTTTATGTGTGAGATTACATTTGACTTAATTACATGTATCTTAGTTAGTACTCCGACCTTTTTTTAAAACAATCTAATTTCTTTTTTGCTGAGCTTCTCCTCTCACTTCGAATAAAAGGATAAAGCAGAAACTCATCACATCTTTGCTTTTATTCTACCATTACCGAGTACTAACAACAACAACAGTCAATACCTCAGGACCGAAGGGAGTAAGCGCGTTCCTGCATGGTTAGTAGGTTTGCCAGATGTAGTATCACTGTTGTGGAGGAATTGCGCGAACCACCGAAGATTCGGCGTATGCAAGCGTTCTGAGCGTCGTCCAATTGTTTGCTAAGGAAGGGCGTAACCTTGGTAATGGCTAGCCCGTATCATAATTGGGCACGAACGATTTGGGAATAGAAACGAGTGGCTAAAAGAGGGATAAAACCTTTGGGATGGATGCCAATAGCTGAGAGTTGGTTCATAGTTGTAAGGGCTTTAATCTTGTTGTTGGCAATCAGTTCAATGGCGTCGAGATGGCCACCCGAACGAAAAGTGATTCTGAGATAGAGAAAGGATGTTTGTTTTGAGATTGGTTCGCCATAGAGGGTATAACTTGAAGACAGTTGTGTTGGATCTAATATAACATATTTAGTTGGGTTCTATCTGTATCTAAGTTGGTAACTGTGGTCTTCGCAAGACTTGAGGAGAATGGGCATCTCAGCCTTAGCAGTTATGAGAACAACATCATCAGCATAGAGGAGACAGTTCATGCGAAGGGCGAGTTCGGTAGGGGAAGTATCTGTGGTTAGTGGTTGTGGGCGCAGAAGGCGAGGTAACTCGTTAATGTATATAGAATACAAAAACAGAGAGAGAGTTGATCCCTGGAGGACATCAATGACTGGCGAGAAACGAGTAGACGTTGCGTTATTGAGTAGGACTTCTATCTGGACATCATCAAATAGATTCTGAAGCAAGCTAACCAATGCAGCAGGTGCTGTTTGCTCTAGATTTTTCCAAATACAACGACGATCCACAGTATCATATGCCGATTTTACGTCTAAAATGGCCAATACTGGGGTTAGATGAAAGCGGCGTAGGATGTTGCATATTTCGGCTAGACAGAGAGCTTGGCCTAAGGATCCTCTAGACTCACAGAAGCCACCTTGAGCTATGTCCAGGGGAGGGCTATTAGCTACCAAAAAGCTGTATATACAGCGCTCTAATGTTTTTCTGAAGGCGGATGTTAGACTAATTGGTCGATAGTTGCCTGGCTCTGCTGGGTCGCCTTTTTTATAAATCGGTACAACTTGCGCTATTCGCCAGTCTGCAGGTGTATAGGACCAGGCCCAGCATAATTGGAACAAAAATAGCAAGATATCTGCGAGATTAACCTGTACATAACGTTACATCACCCTCAGTATACCAATGTTGACGCCCATATCCTTTGCTACTCTTTGGCTGAATGAGTACCATTGCAGTTCAACTGCATTTCTAAGGTTGGGACTATATGTATGTGAGCTGAAGTATCATCTCAGATATCTCCATGCTCAATTACAGAAATTTATCATTAAGCCCCTCTTCCAACTGTTTGACGCTGCCGTAAGCATGAGCCTCTTGATTGCTTCAGTTTTTGCTGTCTGACTAGCCGTGAAAGGATAGACTACAAGTTACGGATGACTTCCGTAATGTGAAGGAACTTAGCTTCGCTTCCTATTGATTCTTAGAATTGCCGACGCTCTTCATATAAACTGTTTGCTGCTTGACACTATAGGGAATTTTGGCAGGAAGTTTTAATAGAAACCTTTAATCAATCGTTAGAAATCTTTAAATTTTTCTACCCGTTTCTACGATTTCAGGAAAAGTATAGAAATCTCTAGATTACCATCTAATGATTTCTACCGATTGACTAAAGATTTATACACGCCAAAAAAACAAGGTTCAGCATTTCTTCCTATTCCTTGGCTACTGTTATTAATCATACGTATTATATAAAATAGCTTAAATACAATAAAGACTTTTTTAATACTATGAACTTTATTAATTATAGCTTCATAAATAAAAGCATATAAAATAATATTAGCTTAATCTGCCTTAGTTGTCATCTTTCTTTTGGTAATTTGCTCACCCACATCGAAACTATAGTTCGCTTCTCTGCATATTAATAAATCTATTTACAATATACCTCAATGACAGTGCTTCTATGTCTTTTTTCCTTTCTTTGCCTTGTCTACCTTTTCATAGTGACCAGCAATCTGGAAAACCATAGCAGCCGCATCAATGGAATCAATATCACTAAAATATTTTTATCTTGATTTTAGCTTATGAGCTTACCTTTCTCCACTGCTGTCACTTTCCTTGACAGGAGGAGATGGAGGACTCGAGTCTTGATCTTCGGAAGCACCAGCATCAGTTACTTCTACATCTTTTTGAGCGTGTAATTTAGGTTTGTTTGTTTTTTCTCTTTGCTAATTAATCATTATAGTTATCTTGTACACTGCTTGATGTGGTAAAAGGCTCCTTTTTGTCAAGAAGCTAGTAGTAACGGAGCATCAATCTAGCTCCCCGCAAACCAACATAAGCACGCAAAGGGACAAAAGGAGCCGTTGTCTTTTCAAGAAGTTCGGCAGCTCTAAGATTTCCTCGTAGATTTACTGTTTTCAATGGCTTACCAGCCTCGACCTTGAGCTAGTCTTTGACTTGACGAATAGTAGCCGGTAGCCCAAACAGAGTAAGATAACCACGAGCAGTATTGAATGCATTGTCGCCAACTGGGCTGCCATGTACGTCTTCCATAAGTTTCCTATAAAGATGCTATGATAATTGGTGTTTCCTACTTGAATTCTCGCTAAATGAGTGCGCAATGATAGGCTTAGGAAACAAATTATTTGCAAGCAAGCCACGGACCAATTCCTCTTGCTCTGTATATCTTCGCCAGTTTGCTTCAATTATACGAGAGCATGTGCCCTCAAGTTGCGATTTCAACTGGGGATTTTTTTGCCTCAGCCCCTCGAGCTGTGTTTCGAATTCTTCTTTCGAGATCCTCATCCTCCTCATTTCTTTCTCGTGACTCAGCTATAAATGAACATATGAAGCTCCTATAGCACCCTTAATCTCATTCTGTGCTGAAATTACTATAAGAGTAAGTCTATTGAGCATAATTCAATTCGCGACATTTAAGCCAATGACATCCAGCGGTTAAATATGAGACACTTTATCTTTTTCCTAATCCCGTCCGGGGCGGTTTTTGTGTTGTAGCTGTTTAATGAATAAACAAAATCCCTTATTTAAACAAAACGAGACACTTCGCTTTTTTTTTTGAGACGAGATGAAAAATAAATGACACCCCCTTTTTTGTGAAATGTGCGGCTTTTTGATGAGTTAACAGCAGCTTTATTTAATTGTTAGTTGGTTGATAATAATGTAATATAATATATCAAGCTTTTTCTAATTTCTCTGTATGCTTTTAATCGGTGAACCTACAAAGAAGGAAAGAGTAGAAAAGCTAGGGTATATTCATATGAAAAAATGGAGGCAATGCAGACTAGTGTAACTGTTGTTTAGTAAAGTTACGCTCAAATTGTATATCCGTAGTTTGATATGTCCATTATACGTGCATAATCCCATACAAGGCAGCATGTTATACATTGTCCAAATTGATCACATACCTTGATTTGCTTATTGAACTTGTTGCATTCCACTGGGACAGCAGTAGATAACAGTATTTAAACCTTTGCAACAAACTCAAAATGAAAAGTATCGTTATTTTTTTATATATTCATCATGTCTAGTCCCACGCTTCAATTGAATGCTAAAAACAATATTAATATCTCTATTTACAACACTAATAATACTCATAAACGCGAAAGTAAGTTTTATAAATAAAAAAAAGGTTATGCTGTTTTTAAAACTTACCACGTGTCCTAGTCTCTACTGACTCTGATTCATCCCTTTCAGATCCTAATATTAATAGAAGAAAAAAATCAAACTATTTCGTAGGAAATGGGCAAAAAGAGTGGGAACCCAGGAGTCGCGTAAGTACATATTTAGTTTACTAGTAAATAAATTGTATATTAATAGTCAATATTCATATTATAGTACATCATTGACGGTGTAGATATAACGAGAAGACTAGATTCGTTTAGAAAGAGAAGTATCTGGGTGGCAGAGAACTTGAACCACTTAAACCCGATAAGAGTGTTGTGAGTTGAAATAGTTTTATTAGAAGCTAACTTGACTGAACTAAACACCACGTAGGAGCTTGTCGTTTGTGTTTCCTATCAACAAATGGAACAAGGCTCGGTGTGTCTCGAGTTATTTGAAGGAAGAAGCTGGAAATGCCTTGCTTAAGCAGGCTTACCAAGGCATCCAAATGCCAAAGGTGTCTGATGAAGCAGTGCTTTTCTGTAAGAGGTTGATCGACGTAAGTTAAAAATTCTAAATCCATATCTATGACATTATATCAATAACTTATAAATAGGCTGAAGGTGGTGAAGTCCCCAACATGGAAGCTTCCAGTGATATGGAAAGATTTGTAATGAAGATTGCAAAGAGTTTTGCAAATAACTCTGCAAAAGCCAAGAACAATTCGGAGGCAACTTTTTTAATAAAGTACTTGTGGCCCATCATAAAAATAATGTTTATAGAAGATGCAAAGAAGAATGTAGTCTATTCACTGTAACTATTAGTATAAGAATAACAATAATTGTCTTATTGATTTTTTATAGTATAGATGGATATGAAAAGGACGAAAATGAAAAACCGGATTTTATGCTTGGTATTGGCAGCAGAAAGAGAGAGCTCTACTACTTCTATGTAGAGCTCAAACGTCCTGAATGCCAGAGCAAATATCAAAAGGAAGACGACTATTGTAAATTGTTGAAGCAGATGAAAGCATCTGTTGATAAGCAGGTGAAGTTGAAGCTGGCCAACCCATCTTCATTTGGACTGCTTTGTGAGGGTAAATTAAATTGAAACACATAATAGTATGAATGCATTAATATACTTACTGACATCCTTCATAATAGGCTTCAACAGCTCTCTGTACAAAATGACCTTGGTAAATGACGGAATATATTTACCAGTAATGGTGAAGCGTTTTTCGCTGGTCGAAAATGAGTCCCAGCTACTCAATGTACCAGTAATTGTCGAAACTCTTGGGCTTGTCAGGGTAAGTGTGCTTTTGTTAATACACTATGATATATTGATTATGTTAATGCTTTGATTTGTGTAGGACGAGTTTCAGAGATTACAGAGCAAGTACAATGGAAAGAGGAAGGAGGAAACAGAAGAAAGCCAGTATGTGAAGCCGTCGTACAAAACCGAATTCAAAAAATAAAATACAATCTCTAACCTTTCTAGACTATTTCAGACAGCGGTTACACCAACCTGTATGTGCGTGTTTTTTTTTTTTTTTTTTTTTTTTTTTTTTTCGCTTACAGTCAGACCTCGATTCTGCCATAAAGGTATTGTTATAGGCACGCAAATTGGTCAATAGACCAGAGGATAAGACCAACAAAGGAAGGGTCTTGATGCTGTGATCTTCTTTTTATTTAAAATAGTGATAAAAGAAATACAATGACAATGATTGTTGTTTGATCTTAATGAGTGAAATCTTGATAAGGAGTGGGTGGATGAGTGATATCCTTCCTTGTTGGCTTATCCTCTGATTCATTGACCAAAAGACATATCAACTAAAACGCCCTTTATTATGGTTTACAAATTTTAAATTGGCCCTCAGTCAGTAAATTCCATAGCAACGTCACTATTTTGCCCTCTTTTTGTATTCCTTTTTTCCTTTTTTACTTTTTTACTTTTCTCTTTAACATATTTTTTTGCTTCTGCGCAACAACAGTTTATCTGATGGATCCTGCCATTATAACCAGCCGTTTAGTTCATCTACACTGATATGCTACGTCACTCTTTGAGAAAGCCATGGTACTTCACCTTGATTCTTTGAATAATGCATTTGCATTATGAATGCATAGTAGCAAGGGCTCCCTTTTCTTTCGTCACGGTTAGAAATAAAGTTGGCACCCTTTGTGGTGGAAGAAGGCTGCGGGGGGTTTTGCCCTTAGGAGGAATTGCAT
>NW_019671938.1:276422-287488 GCF_002708625.1 Rhizopus microsporus ATCC 52813 | reverse complement strand
TCGGCCTCTTTTTTCATTGTCATCGCGTGTCGACAATTGTTTCCAAAAGGCTAGTGGTTCTCTCGCTTTGGTGATGAAAAAAGTAGCTACATGCAATGAACTCATTTTTTTGGCTTTTCAAATCAACTTATTGGCTCTAACTAAAACCTAAATGCTTTCAATTTGTCAAGAACAAAGACGGAGCGTATATAAGTAGAGTAATAAATCGTCTAAGCAAAATATAAAGACTTGATGTATAAAGAATAGGTGTAATAAGAAAAGATGATGAATGCAGGATCCTTAACAACTATGACCTCACTCCAAGAATTGACTGTTGGTTTAACTCTGTCGATTGTCCACAGATTACATTTATGTTATGCTTGGAATGAAGTACTGGTGCTCTATTGGCTTTAAAAAAGGCTTCGTAAACTCAATTGGTCATTTTATCTCTGTACGAACCAGTATATGGTTGACCAAGAATAGCTGATAATAGTATCATTTATAAATAATATTGACTTGCAATGCATAGTTACTGCAATATTTATACTATGCCATTTATTTCGTATCATCCTCCTGTAAAGATCTTGTCCTGGTTACTATCACTTATTAAAACACATGGCAAGGAAAATTAATTGCGCTTTGAATAAAGTCTTTACAGGTTATTACTCAATACAGAGACTACCTTTGTACAAAAAAAAAAAAAAGAAAATTGCATAGAAATAACGTATTTTCGTCGTTTTTCCATCTATTCATATATTAGAAAAGTCATGATATTTGAAGGTATGAGGTATCAGTTACAAACTATAGATCAAAGAGAAGGTTTTATGAAAGATTGCAATATAGCAAAGAATAAATATAATCATGGGAAAATACATACGAAGCATAATCATATCACTGTAGGAAATTTTGGCGAGGAATTTTAATAAAAAATCGAGTAGAAATCTTTAGATTTTTTTTTCGTGTTTCTTTGTTTTACGGAAAAATTTAGAAATCTTTAGATTGCCATCTAATTATTTCTTCCGATTATCTAAAGATTTCTACTCACCAAAAAAACATGGTTTAGCATTTCCCCCTACTCCTTTGCTACTGTTATTACTCCATATGCATTATATAAAGTAGCATAAACATAATAGAAACTTGTTAATACTTTGAAATTTATTAGTTATAGCTTCATAAATATAAATAATAATGGCTTAATCCGCCTTATTTGTTATCTTCATTTGGTAATTTGCTTACTGCGCATAATTTTCTCTGCTTATTAGTACATCTATTTACGACGTACCTTTTCTGACATTGCTTCTATATTCTTTTCCTTTATTTGCCTTGCCTACCTTTTCGTAGCGACCAGTAGTCTCGGGATATGTAGCAGCCACATCAATGGGATCGACATCTTGATTTTATCTTACGAACTTACTTTGCCTCACTACTATCACTTTCCTCGGCAAGCGAGGACGGAGGACTCAAGTCTGGATCTTCGGAAACACCAGCCTTATTTACTTCTACATCTTTTTAAATGTACAAATTAGCTTTTTTCTTTACTAATCAATATTTGTACTTGCCTTGTACACTGCTTGGTGTTGTGTTCATACTTAGTGGATCAACTATTAACCACATATGAAACAATAACTGGCAAGTATTCGACTTCAGCTTGTTACTTTGAAACAACTGTGCGGATCATTATTTAAGCTAATTACTAGGAACTACATTTTAAGGTACGCGTATCCAATAACTCTGATCCATCATTGTTATTAGGGACCATCGTCTTATCAAAGACACCCGATTCGTCCTAACTCTCTCATTGCCTCAATTGTCATTCATAAGCCTCTATGAAAAGTTTTACGATCTCAGTTGAAGAGTGTCTCACATTTAGTATAAATACTCGTCTTTAATAAAGTCAATCGACATATATCTTTTAGTCTGGTTAATTCTAGTCTTTATTCTTCTTAATTGATACTTCGTATTCAACACTTGGTGTAGTAGAAGACTTCTTTTCGCCAACAAGCCAGAAGTAACGAAGCATCAATCTAGCACCCTAAGAAACAACACAAGCACGCAAAAGAGCAAAAGGGAGCCACTGCCTTTTTAAGAAGCTCAGCGGCTCTAAGCTTTCCTCGTGGATCCAATGTTTTGAATATGGCTTACCAGTCTCGACCTTGTATTTACTTCTGACTCGACGAATAATAGCCGGTAGTCTAATCAGAGCAAGGTGATCATGAGCAGAATTAAACGTCTTGTCATCAATTGAGCTACCGTGTACGTCTTTCATAAGCTTTCTATACAGATCCCGTGAGAATTAGCGCTTCCTACTCGAATCTTTGTTAAACGGATGTTCAAAAGTGGGCTTAGAAAAAAAATTATTCGCGAACAAGTCATGGGCTAATTTCTCTTGTTCTGCGAATATTGGCCATCTTTCTTGATTTACACTAGTACAAGTGCTCTCAACTTGTGCTTTAAACAGAGTATTTTCTTGTCTCAAGTAGTGCTCCGAATTCTTCTTTAGAATTCTCATCTCCCCCACCTGCCTCATTTCTTCTATTAACACGACTATTTGACCAAATGCAGCTCTTATGGTATCTTTAACCTCATTCTGTTTTGAAATTACTGTAAAAATGAGTCGGTTGAGTATATCTTCACGAAGGAGACTTCCTTGGGATATGGTGTCTTTTGGTGTGGGAAAGAAAAAAAATTTCTAGTTGGTAATGATAAAAAAAATGTAAAGACAAGTTATTCTGAGGTTTGTATAGAAATGTTCAGACTTGCGAAGAAACATTTAGTTTTTTGAAAGAAATTGTTAGATTCGGACAAAAAATTTCCTATAGTGCTATAATTTGCTTTATTAAACGTGGCATATCATAACCTTAAAGATAGTTTAAAGTGTATACAACAATAGATTCTCTTCATGTCTACAAAGAAAGTCTCGTTTATAAAAAAGAGCTTTATTTAGAAAAACATATACAAAGCAAATGTATGACGGCTTCACGTACCCGTCTTCTTTTGTCTTTTGCCTATTTATAAGTTATTGGTATAATGTCAGAGATGGGTTTACAATTTTTTATCTTACATCGATCAACCTCTTGCAGAAAAGTATTGCATTGTCTGATACTTTTAGAATCTGAATGCCTTGGTCAGCCTGCTTAAGTAAGGCATTCTCATATTCTTCCTTCAAATAACTTGAAATACATCCAGCCTTGTTCCATCTGTCGACAGGGAGCACAAATGACAAGCTCCTATATGGTGTTTAGTTCAGTCAAATTGGTTTCTAATAAAATTATTTTAACTTACGGCAATCTCATCGAGTTAAAGCTATTTAAATTCTCTGTCGCCCAGATACTCTTCTTCCTGAACGCAATCAATTTATTGGTGATGTCTATGCCTTCGACCACAGTCTATAGCAAGGATATTGACTATTAATATACAGTTTGTTTACTAGTAAACTAACGATGTACTTACACAGCTCTTTGATAGCCATCCTTTTTGAGAATGGGCAATGAGTAAATGAAAACCTGTAGAGTAAAGTAAAGAAAAAAAAAAAAAAAGAAAGAAAAAAAGATGCCTTTTTATGACTACAAAATGCGCAACTCTTCAAACAGAACGCGTCATTCCCAATGCTTATTGGCTAGTGCTTCTGTTATATTTTTGCAAACTGACAACATTTTTTCAAGAAGTTATACAGAAAGTATATCACTATTTTGATGCTAAAGTTCATCAACAGAAATTCAGTAAACTGCAACGCTTTACGATTTGAATTTAATACCTCTCATTCTTCAGAAACCTCGAAGCAAATAAGTTGCAAGTGGATGCTTTTGTTCAACAAGTCTTGTTAGATAAACTAAATCCATTTTTGGCTAACTTTACAACCCCGTATATATGCTGTCAATCATACTTTGAAGTACTAAACGCGGTCTCTTTGTCCCTATGATTGAACTGCACAGTAACTATTCAGAAGTATACAAGTATTATTTCACCACATTGGCTTCTAATGTGTATCACAATAGTATCTTGCAAACATCCTATGATTGCAACAAGTTTTAAAGAGTTGGATGAAAAATAAGAATGGAGCTTTTTCCAACTGGTACGATCGCGAAGGGGTGCATTATATAATTTCAATAAACAGTGCTTGGTACATCATCTATCGTGTCCGTTTATTCCGGACTTGGATGATTCGACACATATGTTTATGAAAAGTTGTTTACTAGAGAAGAATTCAAAGAAAAATAAATATAATATCAAAGACTCCAGAAAAACCTTTAAGATTATATTAATCATTTTAACTGTAATAAAATTAAGGATTCATGAATGCGTCCTGCAGGCACTCAGGAAAGAGAGTACAATATAATTAAGCATCATGATCTGGACTCCATTGGTCAGAAGAATTAAACACCGTCTAGAAAGAATAACGGTGCAACAACCACATTTGGCTACCAGTTGATATAGTCTTTAAAAATATTCACATCGAAGTGTAAGCTTAAAAATAAGTAGTATATATACACATAGATAGTAATTCCGCCTTTCTATATTGCGGCGATGAGTCTGTCATCAGTTTGGCTAGTGTACACCCCGTAAAAGCAAGAGCTGAACCATAGGATCAACATTATATACCAAAAGAGCCAAATATGGCTACAACTTTCATGATTGCTTGAGAAAGAAGAGCTTACCGTGAGGATGCAAACGAACGTGATGCAAGTGAAGCTGGAATTAAATATAATGGAGCAAAGCACATCGCTGAAGGAGGCGTGAATCTCCCCAGAAGCATTGAAGAATATGCTAGATAATTCATATCAAACAATAACGGTATCTATAAAAGTCTCGCTGCATTTGGACTACAGCATTCAGAAAGAAACTAATACATGAATTAAGCGAGAAGAAAAGCCAGTATGACCCTCTACTTTTCACAGTGATAAAACGACGATATCCATAATCACATTTGGCAACGGGACAGTCAACAACAATCATACCAAGTTCAAAGAACATATAATTGGCTTGACAGGTGCTTTGTATTCCGAGCTCAAGATGAAGCAACAGAGCGGAGAGGCAATAAACACTCTTATAGATAACTATCGGATACCTTAGGCTAATATTTTAAGATACATTTGCATTTGATGTTGTTTACTAATGTTCTTGCCCTTTTAATCTCCCTTCCCCCGCTTCCACCGGGTAATCTTATTAATTCATGTGAAAAAAATAAAGTATACACCCCACACTTGGTTGTACAAACACTAAAGAGCAATGACTATCGTTGCCTCACTAGACAAAAATGACACTATTTAAGGTTAATATTTTATAATAAGCAAAGGGATGGGAATATTTCAACTTACGGCTAGATATCCATAGCTGCTCTATATTTGTTGTTTATTTACATGAGCATGCATTGAAAAAAAGGTTGTCATTTTCTCTTTACAAACACTAGACATATGGTTTCATTCTTACAACTATTTTAGACCCTTACTCTGACTGTCAATGATAGAAAGTAACACATATTACCATATTTATACCACCTGTAGTTCTATAAAAATTGTAACCAATCGATCATGTATGCATTATCTTTTTCTTTTTCTCTTTTATTTTTGTTTTCCTCTTTTATGTCTTTGCCCAACACAAGATTACAGGGCATCAAAGCTCACTTGAGCCCAGATTCAAGCAATGAAGCATCCTATATAGATTCACGTAAAAACCTATCTTCATCACTGGAAGCTGACTAAAAAAATTATATTCCCTAGTACGCCTGTATAGAAAACCAGATCAACCTCCCAACTTGACCACTTTAGATCCCCTTAGATTTTTATTAAGAAGTGCCATGGTATTCGCAAATCGTACAGCGGTAATTCATCATCATCGTACTTATACCTACAGAGAATTATCGACGCGTATACAATCATTGGCTACCGTGCTGATAAATACATACCATGTCAAGCAAGGCGATCGTGTAGCAGTTATCTGTTCTAATATCCCACCTAATCTTGAAGCAACATATGCTATTCCAGCAGTAGGCGCTATCATCGTCCCCGTTAATACAAGATTAGCTGCACAAGAAATAGAATATATTATCCAGCACTCTGGAGCCAAAGTGATCATCCTGCAGCGAGACTTTAAAGACAAGATAACACAGTCTGTTGCGAATTCGGTCCGAATCATCGATGTGACCGATGACAACGAGATAGACCCCTATGAGCAATTACTCATGAATTGCAAATCTCTTGTAGCATGGGATAAAATGCCTCTTTTGAATGACGAAAATGCAACCATATCTATCAACTATACCTCTGGATCAACGGGCCGTCCAAAGGGCGTTATGGTGACGTACCGTGGTGCATATCTTGCAGCTCTGGGCATGATCGTTCAATGCGCACTTTCGGTAAATACAGTCTATTTGTGGACATTGCCCATGTTTCACTGTAACGGTAATTGTTTTATTCATTTGGTAACATAGAAATTCTAATGTATATAATGCATAGGATGGAACTTTCCTTGGGCTCTCGTAGCTGCAGGAGCTACACAGATCATGCTGTCTACAATGGACTACGACCTTATTTGGAAGCTATTGGTAAATCATGGTGTGACACACTATAACGGCGCACCTACTGTCCAGAATGAAGTCTGCAATAATAAAAATGCAGTCAGGCTGAGCCATCCAGTGAAAGTACTAAGCGGTGGTAAGTATCCTATACTCTGTACTGTATAGTTGCTTATTGTCGTTAGGATCTGTCTTGTCAAGCACTTTGATTAAACGAATGCGTCATCTTAATCTACACCCTACCCAAGTATACGGTCTTACAGAGGTCTATGGTCCAGTGGTTTTATCCTATGATATCGAAACTATCGCTCATCACACTGAAGAAGAGCAATATAAGAGACAAGCCAGGCAGGGCTATAATATTACAGTT
Organism: Rhizopus microsporus ATCC 52813; assembly: GCF_002708625.1. Classification (NCBI taxonomy): domain Eukaryota; kingdom Fungi; phylum Mucoromycota; class Mucoromycetes; order Mucorales; family Rhizopodaceae; genus Rhizopus; species Rhizopus microsporus. The sequence continues at coordinate 280,628 of NW_019671938.1, read as the reverse complement.
TCTGACGAAACACGCGTGTTGAACCAAAAAACAGGCTTGGACGTTATGCCTAATGGTAAGGAGGTGGGTGAAGTATGTTTCACCGGCAATGTAGTCATGAAAGGTTACTACAATGATCCTGAAGAAACTGCCAAGGCGTTTAGAGGAGGCGTGTTTTGGTCAGGGGACCTTGCCGTCAGACATCCGGATGGAACGATAGAACTTGTCGATCGAAGTAAGGATGTTATTGTTTCTGGTGGAGAAAATATAAGCTCTATCGAAGTCGAATGCGTCATTGTTCAACTTGAAGAAGTTTCAGAATGGTAAAATTGCATTGATACTGTATCCACATGTTGTACACACCTTTTCTTTAGTGCCGTAGTAGCTGCTCCTAGTGATAGATGGGGAGAGAGGCCAATTGCCTTTGTTGTATTAAAAGATGGTAACTCATTGGATGCTGAATCTGTCTTGAGACATTGTCGGAATATGTTGGCAGGCTATAAGGTAGGGATGCATGCTTTCTACAAGAGTGTTTTGTTAACAATTTCCTTTTTTTTTTCTGATAGTGTCCTGATTCTGTTGTATTTGTCGATAGTTTACCAAAAACAAGGTATATTTTATTTATATATAATCTACTTGTAAACGCATATATTAACATACATTTTTTAATTCTTGTAGTACTGGTAAGCATGAAATCATTAAAGGGGAGTTATTCATATACTTACTTTGATATAGGAAAAACCCAAAAATATCTTTTACGTGAAAAGCTTTGGAAAGACAAATCCAAGAGAATTAATTAAATAAAGGATATAAAATAAATCATGAATAAAAAGATCTCTTTTAGCATTTCAGGCACACATTTTTACCCAATCATGATTCATTTGTGTGCTTGATGAGAAATTGGCTGCATGTGAATATTAAATCTCTTTTTTACTAAATTCACCCCCCGTTCAAGGTTGGAATAACTGATGTCGATGTCACAACTTGTATTTAATCTACACTCTCTCCTTTTTTTTATCTTTTTTTCTCTCTCTTTTTTTTCTTAATATAAATCATGTCTAATCCTTTACGTATCTTTGTCCCTGTTAAGCGTGTTGTTGACTATGGTACGTCTTTCTCCTTGTAGTAATTATCACTCACTCTCTTGTGTAGCTGTCAAGGTTCGTGTGAACGCAACAAAGACAGATGTCGACCGCAATGTAAAGCACAGTATGAACCCCTTTGATGAAATTGCTGTTGAAGAAGCTGTTCGTATCAAGGAAAAATCACCCAAGACTGAAGTGGTTGCTATTTCATGTGGTACTACCAAGTCTCAAGAGACGTTAAGAACTGCTTTAGCCATGGGAGCTGACCGTGCTGTCCATATTGAAGTAAAGGATGACAGCACGCTTGAGCCTTTGGCCGTTGCTAAATTACTCAAGGCCTTGGCTGATAAAGAAGCGAACAAGCCAGATCTTTTCATTTTGGGTAAGCAAGCCATTGATGATGACGCTAGTCAAACTGGACAGATGCTGGCTGGGTTACTCAAGTGGCCACAGGTATGTATAAGTGAATTTTTCCCACGCATAAATTTAATGGTGTTTGTTAGACCACATTCGCTTCTAAAGTGGATATTAATGACAAGTCACTCAAGGTTGTACGTGAAATCGATGGTGGTCTTGAGACAGTGTCTACTAAATTACCTGCTGTTATCACAACTGATTTACGGTATGTGCTTTTATTGACGCGCATAAAAAGAGACTCATTGTGCTTTTTATAGATTGAATGAACCCCGCTATGCTTCTCTTCCCAACATCATGAAGGCAAAGAAGAAGCCCTTGGTTAAGTTTACCCCTGAAGATCTTGGTGTTGATATCTCACCTCGTCTTCAAACACTCAAGGTTGAGGAACCTCCTAAGCGTGCCGGTGGTCGTAAGGTTGAGAGTGTTGATGAATTAGTTGACAAGTTACGTAATGAAGCCAAGGTTTTATAAAAAAAAAGAGAGAATGTATGTATGTGTGTGTGTATTATAATAGAAAAAACAAAGGGAAATAAAAAAAAGACCCCCGCTCTTCTTGTCTTTTTTCTTTTCTTTTCTTTCATGTCTCGTGCCTGTTCACTTGCTTCGTTTGATACAGACTATAGTGCAGATTCTGCTGAGTTTTGCCCTTTGAATGATTATAATCAGTACCTTACAGTTGGAACATATCAACTAACAGATGAACAACAAGATAATGTTCGCGTTCGAAAGGGCAAAGTATATCTCTTTGACCTTTCTCAGCAACAACTTGATACTCCCAAGCAAGTGATCGAGACAGCTGCTATTTTGGATATGAAATGGAGTCACTCTCTGGTGAATGAGCAACCTGTTTTGGGTATAGTGGATTCAATAGGTGGATTCCACTTGTATGGATTCAATCATGAGTCATTAGCTAAAGTGGATCATGTTCAAGTAACAGAGGATCAGTCCATACTCTGTCTTTCCTTAGATTGGGCAGGAAGACGTCATGACGATAAAAGAGTTGCTACATCTCACTCGAATGGAGACATTAGCATCTTGTCTCCAACAGAAACGAATTATACCATTCAAGAACAATGGCATGCTCATGATCTTGAGACTTGGATTGTTGCATTTGACTATTGGAACACCAACATTCTTTACTCTGGAGCAGACGATGGACTATTCAAGGGCTGGGATACGCGTTCATGCACACCTGCATTTACCTATAAACGACACACGATGGGTATCACCACCATGCAATCTTCGCCTCATCAAGAATATCTATTGGCCACTGGAAGCTATGATGAAACAATTTATTTCTGGGACACACGCTCTATGCGAGCGCCCATCAATAGTGTTCAAACACCAGGAGGAGGTATCTGGAGACTAAAGTGGCACCCTCATTGCCCAAATAAGCTATTATCTGCATCCATGCATGCAGGAGCATTTGTATTGGACGTTGACACCAGTCAGTATGATGCTAGTATTTCAACTAGTTTTCTAGATCATACATCGATGGTGTATGGTGCAGATTGGTCATATCGGGACTCTGATCTGGTTGCGACTTGTTCATTTTATGATCACGTGCTACATCTTTGGAAGATATAAAATAGAGAGATGTCTAAATCATGTATAACAAAGGTGACATTTTATTATTTTGGCCTAGAATTGTCTTTTATATTTTGAATAAACTGGATTGACCAATGTAGCAGCAGAGGCATTATACTCGTTCATACTAGCATATTTCCTCTGTTCTACATGCTCTGGACTGACTTCCCAAGAGCGGGTTGGGTTCATTGTACACAAATGGGTGATAGAATTACACAAAGCTAGTATCTCTATAGCAAGACTAGTAAACAACACAATGTAAATGTGTGTCAATTCTCCTCTCATGTACTGGTTCATAGGGTCACGACAGGGCTGCTCTGAGTTTGTTAGTTGATGTGGTACACAGGTAGGACTTGGTACTGGGTGGTCAGATGGTCCAGTGAATCCACAGCAATGAAGCTTGATAGAAATATTAATAAACCAGAAAAAAAGGAGGCAAAAACTACCTTTGTTTGTGCATAGAGTCTATAATCCACTGATGACTCTGCCCATGCTTCACTAAGCCAGCTAGTTGTATGAGCAGCTTGGTTATAGACCATGATAGCAATTGAGACCTGATACAGAAATGCTATGACGACTGTTGTTGTGCATAAGATATGAAGTGATCTTCTTTCCCGATAGAAACTTCCCAATAGACCAATGAGCGACGTAAAGACGAGAATGATGCCTAATATGCTTATCACTACATACAGTATGAATAAACGAAAAAAAGAAGTGTAAAGTAAATGTCATACTTTTCAATATGTTGATAGGAATCAGCATGGCAACGCTAATCTTTAGATGTATAGCCATCATCCCAAAGGATAACAAGGCACATCCAAATATAAAAAATAAAAAATTCGTAAATACAAGATACACTTGACCTTGCCTATTAGCCCAGAAAATTAAACAAGATGTTTGTGTGTGATTATTATTACTATTATTACTTTTGACAACAAGACATTATTTTTTAAAAAAGAAAAAAAAAAAGCAAAAAGTCTATTCACTTCATGGTTTATATGCGTAAAAGGGGGCAAGCTATCCACAAAAAAAAAAGGGGAAGGGATGTGCAAATAGGAGAACCTGTTGTAAAGAGAGAGAGAGATCAAGCAGTAATGGTTCATAAGCCACTTGTCCCATATTTTTCTGTTTCGAAAAA
>NW_019671938.1:256131-276322 GCF_002708625.1 Rhizopus microsporus ATCC 52813 | reverse complement strand
AAAAAAAAAAAAAAAAAACATACACACACACACACGAAAAATTTTGAACCAGGTTTGAGAAAAAAAAAGCTTAAAAAGGGCCCACCACACTTTTTCCCCTCTTTCTTTTTACTTGCAAAAAAAAAAAAAAATATGGTTACCTTGGTAACAGAGTCGGTCCATTCTGAGACGGAACCTAAGAAAGTGCCTGCACCTATCCCTGCTGTCAACGTATGGCAAGTCAACAAGTTGAACACCCCTCAGACAAGTGTGGTGAATGGTAATAACATAGATAGTATAAACATGTCCTGTGAATCTATATAATGATATTTAGAGCAAAATAGATGATGCATGGCCTGCTCCAGTAGAAGCACTCAAACAACAAGAAGTGGTTCCTGAAAAATCAATATCAACAAAATCAATTAGTAAAGGACAATGGAAACCACTCACGCCTACCATCATTCATTCAAGTCTTCCCAAACGTGATAAAAATGATAAAAAGTTAAGACAACAGGATCGGAAGGACGTGTCACAGGACAAGAACGAAAATTCCGTGCCTGATATTCAATTTAATCGCTCATATGCACTTCGTGGTGGCAGTAGGCGACCTGGCCGAGGAAGAGGTCGTGCAGATATAGGCTTCAGACGGTCCTTTAAGCCTTATCAAGACGCAGACACGCTCAAATCATACATCTTGCAGCAAATCGAATACTACTTTAGCATTGACAACCTTTGTAAAGATTTGTATTTAAGGAACCAAATGAATACTGAGGGTTATGTACCCATCAGCTTGGTCGCTGGTTTCAACAGAATAAAAAACCTAACAGTCGACATGGACTTGGTCCGTGCTTCCTTACAGCTTTCAGAATTGTTGGAAATGAATCAAGATGCTACCATGTTGCGTAGAAAAGAAGGCTGGGAGATGTGGATTCTACCTGAAAAGAAAACGACAAAGGCACAAAGCAATCCTCAACCTGAGGTACGTAGAAAATCCATCCAACCTGAGGCACGTAGAAAGTCAATCCAAGAAAAGCCTCAGAAAGAGGACCATGAAGAAGACCTGTTTGACTTTGAAGACGAAGAGTGGATTGATGGCAGCAGACCCAACACGATTAAAAAGTACTACATCTCTGACGAGGAGGAAGAGGACGATGAATTTGATGATGATAAAGTAGCACGCATCATGATTGTCACTCAGCACAAGAGAGATCGCACACACCAGCATTTTGACCGCGCAAAGATGAACGATGACATACTGGACATGATCAATGAGGGATTGTATCAGTATGAAACCGGCGTTGGACGTAAAACCCAAGTTTCTCAGTCAAAGATTGGAACACTGGACCCTGAACATTTCAAAAAACAAAAAGAGGACGCTAAACCCACTCGCTTTTATCCTGTTCAACCCGAGTCTCTTCCTGCCAATGCCCCTATTCATAAAGAAGCTCATGTCGGTTGGGTGTTGAGTGATCAGCCTTACCATCCTTCTGGCGATGGTCTCTTGTCAACCAGTCTTGGAAAATCACCTGCCCTGTCCACCTCCTTAGAAAGTAACATGGCTCACTCCTTTGGAAGCTTCCAACACCCAAGCCATGAGCTTTTACGCGATAAATTCGTTCAGCACAAATACCACAAGTACCACGCTAAAGCATTAAAGGAGCGCAAGCAGTTAGGTGTTGGCCAGTCGCATGAAATGAATACCCTTTATCGTTTCTGGTCGCACTTCTTGCGTGATCACTTCAATAACCGCATGTATAACGAATTTAAGCGATTGTCCATTGAAGACGCCAACCAAGGCTATCGTTATGGCCTGGAATGTTTGTTCCGTTTCTACTCTTATGGACTTGAACGTCGTTATCGTCCTGACGTATTTCTTGATTTCGAGCAACTTACCCTGGAAGACTATGACCATGGCTCTTTGTATGGATTAGAGAAATTCTGGGCCTACAATCATTATCGCAAAGATAAGAAGAAGCTAAAATTCAATCCTCGTATGAAGCAATTATTGGAGAAATATAAAACAATCAAGGACTTTAGAAACTCAAGTATCCTCCAGAAAACAGAAGGTGCTACTTACTCTGTTCCTCATCATCAAAATGTGAGTTAACGACCAAATAATACGTTGTATCTAATCATTGTTTTTTTTTTTAGCCAAAGATCAAGAAAGAAAAGAATTAAGACTTTAAATAAAAAGAGAGAGAGAAGAAAGAAGGAGAGGGGGAAGTCAAGAGCTTGCTGATTTGCAGCCACACAATCTATTTTTTATCTCTTTTTTTTTTTTTTTCTAATTGTTTATTATGCCATTGAATGGTCATCCGAATCGTGTCGATCGCTCCTTTGATCAAGATGAGCCCATCATACGTGAGCGTTTATCAGGCGCCATTAATGCAATAAGTATGTCTCCAGAGGGTAACGCTGTTGTTGTTGCTGGAAGAGAAAGTAAGAGCATACTTTGCCAACATGTTGATGGAGAACTTACTTGCTTACCTTAAAGTTTTGAAGGTTCTTTCATTCAGCAAGACAAGAGTGGTGGAAACACTTAATCTACGTGCAGGCAGTCAATTGAATTTGAATTATAGTAGCAATGATGTCAAATGGGGAAACAATGGTAAACACAAAAAAAAAAAAATTATGAAAGACCGGTTATTTACACATAAACACAAAGCTACAAAGTATAAAGTAGCTACAGCAGCAACAAACGGTGCCATCATATTATGGGATCTACATAAAGTAGGTCGTAAATCAGGTATGTGATGACTCGATATATATATATATATATAAAACCTTATATACAAAAAAAGAGCGTGTCATCACCGAGCATTCTCGTGCTGTCAATAGAATATCCTTTCAACCTGATAATGGAAATATATTACTCAGTGCTTCACAAGATGGAATGATGAAATGCTGGGTAAGTAGTGAATATATGTATATTGGGTTTTCTTGTCAACTTGTAAGAATATAGGATTTTCGTGATTCCAGAAACAGTGCAAGATATCGGTTTGAAGGGAAATCAGAGTCCGTACGAGATGTTCAATTTAATCCAGTCAATATTTATGAGTTTGCAGCTGCTTTCGAAACAGGAACAATTCAGGTATATTGTCCTTGAGTATATTTATATAGTCTAACATAGACACTAGAAATGGGACATAAGAAACCCTAAAGCATTATACGATCGCAAACTAAACGCTCATAATGGCCCTTGTCTAACAGTTGATTGGCACTCTGGTGGGAAATTGGTTGCAAGTGGAGGAAGAGATAGGACAATAAAGGTAGTATATGTGTGCTTTTACAACAGATTTATAAAACGGTTCTAGGTGTGGGACATGTCAACAGACAATAGACGTCCTTTATATACCATTAGAACAGTAGCCTCTGTCTCACGGATCCAATGGAGACCGGGCTACGAAGATGAGATAGCTTCATGTGCACTCCTTACTGACAATCGAATTCATATTTGGGATATTAGAAGACCTCACATCGCAAAATATGTCTTTGATGAGCATGATACAACCCCAACAGGTAAAATACCAGAAAAAAATAAAGAAAAGGGCTTGCTCATAGTATTGATAGGCTTTCTATGGTCAAATTCTGATGAGTTATTGTCCGTATCTAAGGATAAATGGTTCATCAAGCAAAATATTAAACGTGCATATCAGCCTGTGGATTTGTTAAAGAGAAACGGAATGGGCTGGAATGTCCATGGCGATATTGCATTTACTATCGATAGAAGTGAAAGATCGTCCTTTGTTGATGAGTCACTTATTCCAAAAGCACCAAAGAATTGGAAGAAGCTTGGGGTGAGAACCTCTTTTGATGAGGAAGTGATTCAATATATTCCTCCTCAGAGTTGTGGCATCGCTCATATGCCTTTGTTTGATTTCAAGGCATTCTGTATATTTGCTGAAAAATACATTATATCAAGTGACAATGTTGCATTTGCCTGTGATCAAAATGCAGAGGTAATAATACAGTTGTTTTACAACGGATTAGTAACTCATTGAATTAGCTGGCATGGAAAATGGGGCGCTATCGTACTTCACAAACATGGAGAATTATAGCTTTACTTTATAACGAACAAGAGAAAGATGTAGAAAACGAGCAACTGGATGCGGAAAGCATAGAAGAAGCCAAAATAGTAAGTGACAAGTGAGGAGTAGTATATTTTTTTCTCTAATAACATCATCAAGAAAGAGGAAAGGCAACATAATGAAGTACAAGGCAGCATAGACAGCTATGAGCAGCTATCACAGTCATCGGGATATACAGACAGCTTAAATACCACATTGTCACAAACACAAGTACAGTTCAGTCCACAAACCCCTTGGCAGCATGATGCTACAGTGATGGAGTTATTCAACTATTATACAGAGCAGGTAACTCTATACAAGAATATACCCAATGTATCACGAATTTTTACAGTTTATTAGGGCGATGTCCAAATGTGCGTTACTTTGTATCTAGTATTGGAAAAGTATTTAGATATAGATGAAAACCGCCTAGAAGATTGGTTTACAGCATATATAGACCTTTTACATAGATTCAAACTCTGGTCTACGGCTACAGCTATTATCAAGGCATGCAAAGTCCAGAATGTGAGGGAACGTAATGAGGTATTGTAAATTACAACAATATATTAAAGCAAGACTGATGAATAATAGAATGCTACAACAATCAATGTTGCATGTAATACATGCTTCAAGCTAGTACAAGGTACAAGTAACGGGGCATGGGCCTGTGACAAGTGTCATAGACTATTAAACCCTTGTACTATTTGGTAAGAGCATTTGTATCTATTTGCTATATTCTAAAGCAATCACATAGTCACCAGACAGTCAAAGGCCTTTATGTATGGTGTCAAGGCTGTAACCACGGCGGTCATCTTGCTCATATGCGAGGATGGTTTGCTACAGAGAAACTATGTGCAACTGGCTGCGGCCATGCATGCGTATTGCAGCCACTGTCATTATAGTTTATTGTAAATAATCAAAGACAATGAATTGGTATTTATTTATTTTTATATTGAATTCTATTGTTTTATACAGTGATTAAAGCTCGTCATGCTTATGCTCTTCCGAGGGCTTTTCTTCTTCCTTGCTTTCCTCATCTGTTTTATTCTTTGGTGGTGATTCCTTTTTATTTTTGGGCTTTTTCTTTGCAAGCAACTTTACAAATTCATCGTCAAGAAGCTTTTTCTTTTCCAAGACTTTTGCTGTAGTAATAATAGGGTCTTGTGTCTCGTTTTGTTTGTTTTGAGCTTCAATTTGCTCGTTCATCCATTCTTCTACTGTATTAGCAGTCAATAAAACACTTTGTAATTCTTCTTCGGTGTGATAACGATCCTCTTCGGGTTGATTGTGGATACTAGCAACAAAGTCTCTGACCAGCTTAATAGCAGATGTAAGACGATCAATGTTCTTTGAACGTTCATTATATTCTTTAAAGCGGTATTGAATAGGTTTTTCAATAGATCTTTTAAAAAAAGGATTAGATACATCTCTTTGCACTGGAAATAAACTTACTGAAGTTCTCTTAGCTTGGTATTATAAACTTGTGTATCTGCTTGTTCTCCTTCATCATAAAGCCAGTCTGATGTCTCTGAAAGCTTTTCTCTAAACTTTTCAATCTCATCTTCTGTAGCTACAATCTGTACAGTATCGTCATATAAAAAGTCTTGAACACGATAAACAAAGCCTTCTAAAGCATTACGAGCTTCCTCACGAAGCTTCTTTTGCTTATCCATGAAATCAAGTTCTTGAATTCTATATGCAAAGTAAGTATTTTTGTTCTTTTTCACTCTTTTCTTTCATACCTCTTCTTTGCAATTGCCTTTTCGTTTGTGGGCAGTGGAATGATTTCCACAGGGTTGTAATGAATCGTTAACGGAACCTTTACGACAGAGATCTTGTTTTCTTCGGTAGTTGTCTTGTTAACAGCAGCTTCAGTTTCGTTTTGTCGAGACTTTTCTTGCTCTGTGTCATTTTTCTAAAAGTTACACCTGTTAATAACTTGTTTAAGGCAAGCGTATCTTTGTATACCTTTGCCTCATCCTCCTTCGTATCCTTGACTCCAAAAAATGACTTAACTTTATCTTTGGCAATCAATATAAGCACGATTATTGGTTACAAATGGTTCTATTTACCTTTAAATGTTGGCTTTTCTACGCTAAGGATAGCTTCAGAAACAGAAAGTATACCTGAGTCAGACAGGTCAAATGTTACTCGTACTCTAGGAGGATGTTCTGAAGCCTTGATGTCATCCTTGTGCTTTTCCATGGCTGCTGTTAAGCCGCTTATTTGTACTTGGGCTAATTTTCTCATTCCAGCATCAGCATCCTTTCCGTACTCGATATCAAAGTCAAAGTCGGTATTACGGTTAAACGTCATGATCTTTTGGGTTGCAATGCTGCCAAATTTGTTATAAAGAGTCGTACTGACAGGCTGAGTGGCTAAAGAATAACAGTTAGCATCCCTATGGGATGAATCATAGTGTATCATCACCTTCTTTTCCATTGTTTTCAGGTGTATACACAATATCAATTGGATAAACAATAATGTCTTTAATATTGATCTGTTTGTTCAGTCTAAATTGATTACTGAGAGTGGCGCCACGGAATGCAGCGCCTAGAACAGCAGCTTCATCACCATTGACGTTTTTGGCTATTTTTTGACTGCGTAAAAAGAGAGGATTAGGAATATATTGTAAAAATATATAAAATACTCACGATCCCACAAAGTCATTCAATTGACTTTGTACAGCAGGTACACGAACACCGCCACCGACGAGAATAACGGACTTAATATCATCCTAAATATCAATAGTAAGCAACGTGTGGTGTCAACGACTTCATATTTTACCATGGTCATGTTTGCAGCCAATAGAGCCGTCTGAAGAGGAACCTTGACACGAGCGATCAAATCCTTGGAAATGTTTTCCAGTTCTGCTCTGGTTACTTTCATTTTAAAATCAATGCCTTCATGAAGGCTTTCAACCTATGATCACAGTAAGATATTCATACGTTTCAGGAAAAAAAAAAAGCATATATTACTTACTGAAGCAAAGGTTTCCGTATTTGCGCTCAAAATCTGTTTCACTCTGTTTGCTTCCTTTAAGAGCCTAGTCATAGATCCATGGGATTGCTTGATATCCGACTTTACTTTTCCTTGGTATAATCTCATAAAGCCTTCAGCCAAGAATTGTTGTAGTCTGACATCGATCTCATGGCCACCTAAGGTACGGTCAAAGCCAACGCCTTTAACTTCTAATTGAGGCGCGCTTTTCTTTGTCTTGCTATCGACTGCTTCTGAGAATGTGACGATGGAGGCGACAGTAGATCCTGCTCCCATATCATAGAATACATGGTTTTCAGGATCTTTACCCAAATCATGATTGACAGCGAAATTGAGGGCAACTATATATGCCGAGAATAAGGATTAGTATGAAGGACATTAGTTGCTATTTTACCAGCAGTTTCATCGTGCATTAAGGACAACACATTCAATCCTGCAAGCTCAGCTGCATCCAAAATGGCTTGACGTTCATATTGGTTTGCGAATGGTGTAACCTTGTATATATAAAATGTAAGTTCCAGAAAGAAAAACACACATATTATACTTACAGTTATCACCACATCCTTCACATTTTCACCTGCTGTAACTGATGCCTGTTCTCTGGCATTTTGAAACTGATAAGCAATAAGTTCCTCCACTGATAATTGAACAGTCTCGTTATGAACGAAAATTGGCATATTTCTTTCTTTGTCTGCAATCATTTTGTTGACATGTCGATTTTTATATTCTTCAACAAGAGGATCGTTATAATTTTTTCCAATAATACTCTTGAGGTTCATATAAGTTAAGTGAGGGAATCTTCCAGCCTAAAGAGAAATAAGTTGACTATTTTAATTGAAGCAGTTTAATCTTACCAAGCTAATAGCATCAGTGCCATAGACACGTTCGTTGTTACGTATAGTTACAACAGATTGAGTCTTTCTTTTAGAGTCTTTGTTTAAAACGACATCCAAGGGCATGCCTGGTTTTATCAGTCCTACTTTAAACCATTCTGTACCATAGTCAATTGACATGACAGCTGCATTGACTGACGGTAAAATAGTCCAAAGTAGCAACACTGTGCAAAAGAATAAACACAGCCAACGAGATTGCATACTTGTTTGTTTGCGTCCTTTTCTTTAATAATAAAAAAGAAGAAAGAAGAGAGTGTATTAGTTGATAAATTTAATTAAAAATGGTTTAAAGCGAACTTGTCCAGCTGCAATTGGGCAAATTTACAGTTGAGTTCATATTTCAAATGGTTACACTGCCCTTTCGTATGTGAGCATTTCGTGGCATAAAAATACAGGAGCATAAAACTTACTAGAATAAGCTCTAAACGTGGCGCTTTGATTTCCATAGAAGCTTGTAGGGCGAGTTAAACAGAAAAATAATTGTTAAGATACATTATTTAATATAGTGCGTAATACCATTTGAACCATTACAGGAGGAATACCTTTACATTATGGCCCATTAATCGATAGGCAAGCATACAGTCACTATCTGCTATTTACAACCCAGCACTTTCAACTCAGTTTTAACAAGGACGCTTTCACTCCTTTCCATTAAAAAAAAAAGCAATTGAAGGCTTAAGAAGGAAACGTTTGTCTCTTGTGACATTATATCGCAATCAACTACGAATCATAAAGTATATGTGTTTGTCACGGCCAAATCTACTCACAAATTATACTTCTTTTATGAAATGTACACGTCCATTGCTAATACTTGCCATCACAGTTCAATTCGATGAATATAGTCTGACTTGCGAGTAACACAATGAGTTACGGACCCTGAGTTGTACAATAAAAATAATAATTTAAAAGCATTTGTCTTTGTCGTTTTCTTTTTTTCTTTTCTTTTCTTTCCTTGCGCACCCATATTTCGCTACAAGATGGCTCAAGAAACATCACCATTATTGAGCCAGGATAGTCCAAATTATAGATCAAATGGCGACTCTAATCGTGAAGAGACAATTACCATCATTACTTCAAATTCTTCATCCTCCAGCAACTCAAATACACCAACATTACCCAGTTCGGAAGATGAAACACTAAGGAAGAGACTGAATAACGCATCTTTATATACAATTCTCTTTGGGCAAGTAAAAAAAGTATTGAATAGCTTAAGTATATCCTTACACAGACTTTAAATGGTTTAGCCTCTGGACAGCAGTTGTGTTGTCTTCATTGGATTCATCCATTGTAGCCTCTATTTATCCACAAATTGGTACTGAATTCAAAAGGTAAAAGAGGTCTCCCTCTCTATGGCTTAATATATTTATTCATCCTTTAGATCAAACGAGATTGTATGGATTGCAACCTCATACATGCTTAGCTACACTGCCCTTCAACCCTTATGTAAGTTTAACAACCGCAATTGTGTAACCTAACGTGCACGAGCAAACAAAAAGTATATTAAAGTGGCGGCTTTCCTAATTTAATACCTAGATGGCCGAATCTCGGATGTATTTGGTCGAAAGTCTGCTGTATTATTTGCTAGTGTCGTATTCTTCATTGGATCTCTTCTCTGCGGTACAGCGACAAGTCTTTGGTATTTAGTTATTGCTCGCGCTATTGCTGGCATCGGTGGCGGAGGCATAAATTGGTAAGATATTCCTGGATTTGCCATCGTTTCAGTCATTTAGTTTTTTTTATGTAGTATGACTACTGTCATCTGCGCGGACTTGGTTCCCTTGAGAGAAAGAGGAAAATTCCAAGCATATGGTAATATCGCATACGCTGTAAGTAAATATAGGCATGATTTTTTTTCTTTGTATTTATATCTTTTTAGGTTGGATCTGTCGTCGGAGCTCCGCTGGGTGGACTCCTTACTGACACCTTTGGATGGCGCTTTTGTTTCTACATCAATTTACCTTTCCTCTTGGTTACCTTGTATGTATCAAGCAATCTTTTGACAAACTATAACTTGGACGAAAACCAACAAACAGAACGATTCTCAGACAAGTTGAAAAAGATTGATTACCTTGGTGCTACTACCATTGTTTTGGCAGTCATTGCATTTGTTATTGCAACATCTTTAGGTGGAAACATCAGACCATGGTCTGATTCGTTGGTCGTTGGATGTATTATTGCTTCCATTATCTTATCCATCCTCTTCTGTTTTATCGAAGCCAAGGTTGCTCTCAATCCTATTATGCCCTGGAAGATCATTTCCAGTCGTACACCTTTGGCAAGCTCCATGACAAACTTTTGGACTCTCATGTGTGGCATGGCCATGATGTACCTTAACCCTTTATACTTTCAAGTAAAATGCTTTCCGTGTATCTGTATTATTGAATTCTAATCATGTAATCTAGGCGATTCTAGGCTATAGTCCATCTACCACCGGTTTATTCTCTCTATCAAGAGCAGCAGCAGCTCCCTTTGGTTCTGTTATGGCCGGTGTTTATATGTCACGAACAGGCGAATATAAGAAACTTACCATTGCTGCAGCTTGTTTACTGGTTATCTCCATGATTGCTTATAGTACATGGTCGGCCAATACCCCACGTATCCTTTACATCCTTTATCCAATCACAGATGGCCTTGCCCTCGGTTCTATACTCGTTTTGGTATTGATCGCAATGCATTCATCCGTTGAAGCCACAGGTAGGTTTAGTAGTACAGACCTTGACAAGACTAACCTAATTTAAAAAGAAATGGCAACCATCACCTCCATGTCGTACTTGTTCCGTTCAATTGGTGGTGTCTTTGGTATCTCTGCTACTTCTGCCATTTTCCAAGGTGTAGTAAAAAATATCTTGGTTGAAAAGATTCATGGTCCAAATGCTGAAATGGTAAGGTTAACTTACGAATTCCTTTTAAATACTGATCCTATTCGTACGTGTAGTATATTGAAATTGCTCGTAAATCCATGACAGAAGTCCGTGACTTATTGCCTGCTGATATCGTAACTATTGTTATTGATTCCTATCAAGTAGCATACCGTTATACATGCTATGCTTGTATATGTATTGCCTTCCTTGCATTAATTAGCTCATTGTTTATTGAGCGTTACGACCTTGCAACAAAGGTTAAAAAATAATTCAGTTATACAATAAAAAAATGATCATCATGTTTTATAAACAAGTCATTTATTTCGCATATAAGCCAATAATTATTACAGTATAACCATTCTGTCATTCTGATATCCTGAGTCATTACGCTTTTCGAATTCTTCATGCAGGTATTCGATCGCAGGCTTTTGATGTCTCATTCGTAGTAAGCGTAAGACAGCCTCCATGGATAGCACATCCAAATTGATCATGTCATGCCTTGTTGTATTATCGATTGTGCTCTTTGAACGATAGATTGATTTACTACGACTGCTGCTTTTATTTGTTTCCATAGTGACGATATCACTCGCTCTTTTTGCCGCCTGACAAAGTTGTATCAGATGTTCTGTACTTAATTGATAAAACGTGTTTAAGGACAAAAGCGCATAGTATTCCTGGCATTCTAAGCTTTCTAGAGCTATTCCATCTCCGTCTTCTCCGCCATTAAACAAAACTTTCAAGAGCTAATAAAACAATAAGAAGCATATACTTTATTATGCTTAAATAGGATTACCTCTAACCATTTAAAGACAACATTAAGCTCATAGATATCCAAGGGTGGTATATCTGAGATATGCTCAGAGAGTGGTGGTAAAAGTATGCTCTCTAGACAGGAAAGGATCTGTTTCCATAATTTGAGAGCGACAGATTGCATATTTGAGTCGGATAAGTTATCAAAGAATATCTTTAGATTGCTTTCCAAGTAGCTGATGAGAGGTACGATGACGTTTTCGCATTCATGAATAGTGGGTCCCATTGTATTCTTTAAAGGCGCTCGACTAAATGCCAGGAATATGCTTTTTTCTTTCTTTAAAAGCGTACTTAACACTTGTCGTGATAAGTATTGTTGGATATAAGGCGCCATCTATATCCAAAACGGGAGGGGTGAGCATTTACAAGTAAAATATGAACGTGCCTTTACCTGATTGACCATATATTCAGCTATATCATTCCCAGACTGTTTAAGAGCACGAAAGGATTTTCCAAACCAGAATTGAATATCGTTTTTCTCGCCATCCATACTTACTCTGAGCATGAGCTGTCCTTGAGGAGATAACGACAAGTTGAGTTCATGAACTTGAAAGTCTCCAAACAACTCCTGAGAGAGCTTGAACCAAACACTTCCGCATTCATCATCGGCTGCCAAGATACCTTCGCTATGTACAATAGCCAAAACATCCACTCCGTTCTTTGTTGCTATTGTAAATTCCTGATCCCACCAAGGATTAAGTGAGTTACTGACGGTATTCGTTTTAAGCATACACTGGTTATCGATCTCAAGCGTCACATATGGATTACTCAAGCCATTTCGATTCATAGGCTGTAGATTCTCTGCACGAATGACTTTTATAGAGTACTGACTTGTCTGGGATGTATGATGCTCTTCTGACATAGTGGCTCTCATGTACTGTGCCAGTTTACCTCCGTCCATGGACTGATACAGCTCGTCTAGTCTTTTACGAGCAGTTTCTATTTGGTTTAATTTAACACAGAGCTTATCATTTTTTTATGTGAGTTGTTTTTAGGGGACACTTGTGTGTTTTATGTAAAAATTACCTCTGAATGAACATGTAAGGGGCCCCTTGATAGCGTCTTGTCACCCAACAAATGATGCTTTGCCATGCCAAAAATAGACGTCTCTGATATGGCTAGTCGTTCCGTTTCTTCCATGGATAACGTTGATTTCATTTGCATCTCGATCATTTTGCAATAGCTGCATATCGCTTCACTGTTGATCTTTGATAAACATGTAATAAACATGCAGTACTGGAGGTAGTCTGGCCATTGCAAGTCATTTATAAACTTGATCGCGTTATGAAAGATGCAGAAGAGGTCATCCATGGCAAAATCGGTACTTGTGGCGCGTTCAACCCAGTGAATAGAAGACTCCTTGATGCTATTTAACCAGCGTTTGACATGACAAAGGAACCAAGAGTCTACCTTTATTATCTTGTCTCTCAGTCTATATGCGGAACACGTGTTGTTAAGCTTCAATATCTCTCGGTAAAGTTCAAGGACATCCTCAAGCGAGCTAGTTCTTGAGCAAGGAGAGTTTAGCCAGTTCTCCATCTCCAAAGCAAAGTAGGGTAATTGTCCTTCCATGATGATGCTTAGGAATGGTGGAGAACCAACCACTTTGATGTGATCGATTCTTTTATCAATAAGTGAGGTGAACTCTTCATTCAACATCCTAGTCATTGAAACGAGTGTTTGCAAGTCGTTGTCTGGACGCTTGGCTGATTTTTCGATATATGCCCATCGTTCAATCGCCGCTCCCTTTTGTATAGAAATATCAAGATGCTTGACTCTATTCTATAAGAATAAACTCACCTTGATAGTTTGTTCTAGTTGCAATATATCATTTGATTGGTTGTAGTCGTTGCCTATGGATGCATTAATAGCAGCCACTCGATCTAGTAAGTTTATCATATCGTCAACCAATATATGACTAATAAGGGGTGTAAGAAGTACGTGTGTTTTCATATTTATATACCTAATATTCCAATACTCAATTAGCTCGTTTGCTAGTTCATGCATTAAAGCATTGTTTAAACCAATCAGTACGCGCTTGACAAAACTAGACTACTATGATGATGAGCCTTCATGTGTGTATTGGTTTTATAAAATTTACATCTGATGTTGCCCAAAGCTCGATTGGATGATCTTTTACAACTCGTTCAAGTGTCTTTATAGATTCCTTTACTTGGTCTATACCAATATTGTGATTCGGAAGCATTGCCTTGACAGAGTTTAAATAAATGGCAGCCCGAAACGGCCAAGATAATCTCCATGTCTTCCAGCACTCTTTGAGCAAATCTTCAGACTCTTCCGAAAGTAAATGGGATGGTCGAATGTTATAAGTTCTGTTATAGTCAATACAGGCATTAATCAGATAACGGAAATAATCCTTTGGATACTTGGGTATAAAGGTAAAGTGGTCATCATGCTACTGAGAGTATAAGCAACCTTTTAAAAATATAGTGTATGCTTACAAAATCGGATATGCCTTCATTATCTGTCTGTAAGGAACCAAGCGATATATCTGGATACATTTGGATAATCGTATTCATTCTTTCGGTAAGTTGTTTTATTTCCATCTTTTGCCATTGCTCGTACGCTCCAACAATTTCAAAATCATCCTTCTTGACCCATGACTGATTTATATGTATACTATGGATAGCTTGCTTCAAGTCACGCAATAAAGCCTAATCTATTCATTTCAGCCTTTCTTTTTTTTTTTTTGCAAGTATAGATTGAAGCCCAATGTTTGGCTATATACCGTCTTTGTGCAGATGACAGCTAATTCATTCAGCTTGCTTTGATGCTCTTTTTCTTGCACTCTAAACAATTCCTTGACGTGATTAACCATTGGAAAACTCTCGATGGAATACATGTCAACTGCACTTGTTCTCTTATTTTGAGTTGTTTTGACAGATAGCTTCTCGAGTAGGTCCTGTGCAACGACATGGGGCGTCACTTCTTGAACTGTTTGTACGATGATATCTACGATGACAGCATGAAATTCTTTGGTGTCGTATATATGCATTAACATGTCTGCCAAGTCACTTATCGACTTGCACCGAGATTCGTTTAATTTGTCCTTGAATGATTTACATACCGCACGAAATGTTGTGTTCAAGTATTCGGGTCTCGATATGTCACGTTCAGCATAAATAGTCTCTAGTTTATGACTCAAGCTTCTTATCACTTCTGGCTGTAGTCTATCTTTTCTTCCAGCTTCTACCAAGGCCATATAAAACGAATGACGCTTCTTGCCTTTCATTTTTGCCTGTTCAAACCAGACAATAAAGGCACAGCGTAGTGCATAATCATATACAAGAGCAGGACTTGTGGATCTATTGGACGTCCTTTTGTTGTTTGTGGCAGTTCCTCTTCGAATAGTCGAACGTGATATATTGGAAGCTGGGTAACCCATTTAATAAGAAAAAAAAAGGAAAAAGAAAAGAAGGAAAAACTCGATCTACAGTTGTAACATGCACCCTATTTTTAACCTCCTGATTTCAAGGAACCTTTTGCGCACACATGTATAAAAATGGCGCAAGTTTAGCCAATGTTTTTATTTTGAAAAAAGAGTGGTTTACTCTTGTCGTGCAATGTTTGAATACTGTATTAAATATAAAGATATATAGAATATGATTAATAAAATACAAACTTTCTTTAAAGGAGGAGAGATTAGGGAACCTACGTGAATTTCATATTTGTAAATTGAGGGCTATGCTTTCCTTTTTTGGACAGAGAAACGGAATTTGTAGATGATAAATCCAAGCTTCTGAAGATGATTTCGGATATGTCGTACGTTATTCTTCATTTCTTCCACAGTCTTGGCTAATATGCATATATCATACAAATAATAGGCCGCTCTGATCTCCTGTTTTCGTAGAGGCTCGATAACGAATCGCATCAACTTTGAGAAAAATTACGCCGCCACGCTCAGCCCAAAAGGTAGAGATTTGTACTGATAAACAATACCTTTATGAAGGAATGACAAGTACGGATGAGAATCCCTAAGGATAGGGGCAGCAACGTATTCTTTCTTCAGATCTAACTTGAAAATGCAGTCGTCCGACTCTATTAATTCTCGGAGGGTCAGAATTCCTTCCATCTTGTGCTGACGTTGTAGAGGATGATGGAATTATTCATAACTATCATTATTTTTTATTCCATGATAATGGTAGGAGAAGAGATATTTTGACCAAATGACATGGTAAACGGCGTCTTTTTTTGCTGATGGTGGAAACCAAGAGCCGCACTGGTAGCATCGTCGTCGTACAGGGAACGTTTATTTTTCTGTTTTCTATCCATTGATTTTTCGACAGAAGCTTTTTCGTTTTCCATGGCAGCATATAGGTTGACAGAACCTTTGTGGAATTCTGTAATCAAAATTTAGTCTACAAAATTCAAGAATTAACACTTACTTTCATATCATAAAATCGATCCAAAAGAGCTCAACTTTTCTCAAATCAATTCCTGATGTAGGAAGTCGCAAGGAGCCTACTTTGGTAGAGACATACAAACCATAATCCACAAGACGTAAATCATTTATCTGACCTTCTACACAAGTGATTTGCACAGATATAGACCTTATATTTATATCTCTTCTTTAAGTATGGACTCTTGTAGAAGCGATCAGCAATAGTTTTGTCTTTCGTAAAATATTTCTGTAGTCAGTGTAAAACTTGTCATCCTTTGTACTGTTGGTAAATTCGAAATCGATTAAACCAGTTGTTTTTCCACCAAAAGACTCTGAACAGATTCTAACATCGACTTTAACACCAATGCAAACTTTGCCTTCTTTTTGATTTTTCTTCTTGGCCAGACTAGATTGTTCTAAGACTGAATCTCTCTGTTGTACTTGCGTTTTGGAATAGGTTTAAACAAAGTAAAAGTACGATGAGACTGTGTGTATCTTTATTTGGAATAAAGTAAAGAGAGAAAAGAGACGATAGCATAAACATTTATATATGAAGAAGCTAAGTTACTTAAACTGCGTTGACCACATTCAATTTAGGTGTAGCGGATCTTATACTAACATTAGGTTCAACTCTAGACATCATATTTAAGCACTGAATAGTAGCGTGAATATTACGCTCCCCTAAAATGCAACTATGTCAATACAAGTGCTTTTCAGCAAGTATACACGTACCATTTACAAAATAGAATTGAATATAGCGTACGTCATGTTTACCCAATAGATACTTATGAGATTACTTTAAGAATGAATGATACAAAGAAGTTGACAAAAAAAGATCGTTATTCACATAAATAATCATGTTTGTAATCGTGCTCTTGTTATTAATGAAGGAATTAGACATATATATATATATTTGTTGTCATTCGACTATATCGCACTTTCTCAAGGAGGAAAAAAAATGGCCCCTATCAGGTACTCGTGTCGTGTAAGTACTTATCTTTTCAGCAGTTTGAATCCTAAATCGTGCATTAGGTCTCTCTTTTGTCACTGACGGATCATTGTATGTCAAGTGAATCCTTGTCTGAAACAAGAAATTACCATCATATTGAACGCGTTAGGCTACGCCTCAAGTACCATTTGTAGCAGATAACATTGCCCTTGCCTGTAGAAAAGGTACAGAAAGAAAGATTGAACAGATAGATAACGTGTTTCTCAAGTTGAGGAACGAAGCAAGTATGTGTCTTATAATCAATACAATACAGTTTTTTTTTTTATTTGAATATTAAAAGCTCAATGGTAAGTCGTGTTAGGGTAACATATTACTTTTTCTAGTTGAACTTGTATTAGTTTTAACTGTAAAAGGAGACAACCAGCTAATGAGTTTTATTATTTGAAAGACTTGCTCAGGTATTCTGAAATAACTAACGCCTTGGCCCGTCTCAAATAGCACGGTTCAAGCTCAGTTAATTGATTCAACTAATGTATCCCATTTTTGCTTCATTCGCTTTTTGTATTACAACATCATGTAAGAAAGAATCGTGTGTGTTGAATGACACTTATATTTATGATTCATCAGGTGACGAAAGGTGAATAATTTGGTTTATTTATATTACATCTGGAAAGAAAAAAAACCTATACCACTGACAAACTTTATACATTTTTTTTTCTGTTGGAGAGAATCATAAAACAATACATTATGGTACAAAGACGGGGGTCTATCTTATATACATGATCCACAAGGTGACGTTTCTTTTTACAGTATGAATCTAATGACACTCTGTATCATCAGCATTACCTTCTTGCATAGCTACTAGTCTTTCCACTTCTAATACAAATGTTAGATTGGGTCTATGCTTGGTATATGATCATACTTTGAATAAGATGTTTTCCATAAGTATATTTCTTTAAAGAATATAGGTGAGGCCTAATCTTTTCAATCAAAACTTTACGTTGTTTATCATTGACTACATCCAACATCCTTTGCACTACATAATTTGCATATTGATCCTTCATCATAATGACGAGTGGGCAAAGTCTATAAGATGTTGGTCAAAAGTTAAAAGAACTAGAATGATATCTTACCCGTCTGAAGAAGACTCGGTTATTTCGTCAATAAAGCTTTGCTTGTCTACTTCTGTTCCATGTTCAAAGCATTTTTCAACAACGTTGCTTGCAAATTTGTGTTTGCTCAAAGAAAGAATACGACCTGATATCTTTTTCATAATCTTGGTCTTGTCTTGATCTTTTCCGCGTTCCAATATATGTTGAATGACATAATTTCCATATTGATCTTGAATCAATGCATTTGTAAACCCGTGTAATTCCTTTAAAATAGACTTCTAATAGCGTGTAAGTGAAGAGCAGTAATAAATAATTATACGACTTACTGTTTGTTCCTCTGTGCAATGTTCAAACATGCGTTGGATCACTCTACAACCATAAGGATGGGTGGCAAGTTGATATACTTGTCCATGAAAGGCTTCAATGATAAACTGTATATGTTGAGCAGGTACTCGTTCAATAGCCTTCTGAATGACATGATTGCCATTTTGGTCCTTGATACATTTCAACACACAACCATCCAGCTCTTTCACGAGTGTAGCTTGCTGCTCTGTCAATACATATTCTAAAGCCTTCTGGACGACTCGACATCCATACATTTGTAATGATAATGATAGAACGTGACCCTCCATTTGCTTTGCAAGTATAGTCTTGTGAACTTGATTACCATGTTCAAAGAATTTTTGTAATACATAGTTTCCAAACACGTCTGTCATCAATTGTAAAGCATTGGGCAGAACCTCTTGAAACACCATTTCCTTTTCATCGCTGCTTGCAGTCTCTAGCTTTTGCTGAATAAACCTTGACCCATGTTGATCTCCACTGAATTCTACAATATGGCCAGCGAGATCCCTTAATTCATACTTCTTTTGCTTTGAGTTTCTAAATTCTTCCAAAAGTGGTGATCTCATGTTAAAAGCCATATCCTGTGCTGCTGCTGCTTTTGGGTAATGATTACGCTGTTGACGATTGGAGGATGAAGAAGATGAAGAGGAGGTATTAGAGCTATTGAACGTGCGTGCATTCGTTTGCTGCTGTTGTTGTAACAAAAGTTGTTGAGCCAATAATAATTGTTGCTGTTGGTGTTTAAGAAGTAGCGTCTTTTGTTGCATCTCCATCAAACGAAGCTTTCTTTCTTGGTCCATATCTTCTTTTGTCAATTGAAAAGGATCATATGAAATAGGAGAAGACAACGGCCCGTTATCCTGCAGCTTAAGGGAAGCCAATGATAAGGTGTCATCTTCATGCCAACTTTCACTACGTTTTCCGTGACTGGCAGCTGGAAGAGGACTATTGGATAGTCCAAAAGAAGGCTTATAGGCAGGATATCCTTCTGAAGGGTGAAATTGATGCATAGGGTTCGTAGATCGCGTATCACCGTTGTCAGTTAAGAAATTGGTCAAGTAGGCTTCATTCGTATTATCATAGCTGAAGCTAGCAGCACGATGCAGTGGTGGTATAGAGCGCGCCCTTGCATGTGCAAAAGAAGGAGATATTCGAAAGGCATTCCTATGAGGCATAGGCTTCGTGGTTGCTAATTCTGGATTTGAATTCGCATCATTAAAAAAGTTACCATCTCCACCAGCGAGTAAACCTTGCTGCAGGGAGAAAAGAGAAGAACTACGACGAAATTCCTATATAAAAAAGGATATGAGTACATTGATATCACAAGATGATCACTTACAGGTTGATGAGGTAATAATAAATCAGCGGCACTATTGTTTATATTTGAATACATGGGATGTTGGATAGGATCGATAGGCCGAGATACGTCTATGCACTCTTATTAATATATTCTGGTTCACATGATATATATATATAAACAAACTTTACCTTCACCAGGATTATTCCATATCCAAGAGTGATCTAATCCTTGTCCAGAAGGTGTATCACGTGCATCATTTGATAATTCTTGAGGAGTGTTATCGTTAACATTACTATTGTCATGGAACAAAGTTGACCATTTACAATCAGAAGTAAGCTTTAATCAATGTTAATATCATAATAAAAGCCCATTATTTTCATTTTTTACCTGATTTCGAGGCTTCTGCTGTTGTATAGTTGGCCGTTTGGGAGACATTGAATTACTTGGCAACATTGCGCTATAATTCCTTTCTT